>NC_058022.1:0-150000 GCF_019176455.1 Solea senegalensis | reverse complement strand
TTGATCTGGTGTGAAGCCTGACTCCACCCACTCTCCTCCCTCACTAATCTGTTGTTTGTTCTCCTGTGACTCCGCCCACTCTCCTCCCTCACTAATCTGTTGTTTGTTCTCCTGTGACTCCGCCCACTCTCCTCCCTCACTAATCTGTTGTTTGTTCTCCTGTGACTCCACCCACTCCCTCCCTCACTAACCTGTTGTTGTTGTTTGTTGTTCTTTCCTCCTCACTAATCTGTTGTTGTTGTGTTCTCCTGTGACTCCACCCGCTCTCCTCCCTCACTAATCTGTTGTTGTTTGTTCTCCTGTGACTCCGCCCACCCTCCTCCCTCACTAACCAGGGGGGTATTCCATCAACGTAGCTAAGAATTGCCAGACTTAGGTGTAAGCTTGAAGCTTGACTAAGCTCCAACTCCCAATCTAGCTCCAAGCCGTTCCATCAAGTGAAATCAGCTGGCTCCACCTGACGCTTAGTCAAGCCTCACCTGTTAAGCCTCAACTTGTGCACGCCCACAGGGAAAATAAAAAGCCCATTCTAGTCGAGCACGGAAACTGTGAAAAATGCCGAAAAGCAAGGGAAAAAAAGAGCGTGCAGAGATGTTCTCCTCATGGAGGTATATGAGGATTACAGCCACGTAATCCCAAAGAAGGGCAATACCGCGGCAATCAATAAAGCGAGGGATGTGGCGTGGCAGATTATTGGCGACAGGCTGAATGTGTAAGTGACAAAGAAAATGAAGTATTTCAGCATCATCATGTTTTATAAATCCTCCATCAAAGGGACAAAATATATGGAGACAATAATCTACCAATTGATTTCTTGATGGTTTTTGTTTTAAACTAATCAATTATGTGGACTTATTAATGCAACCAAATCCCTCAAAGAACAAAAAGACAGCCCTAATAAGTAACATTCATATGAACATAATTAAAATAGCATTATTGTTTCACTGCAATTTATGTGAAATTCTCCATATTTGATCATTTGATAGTCCTAGTACTAATGTTAGAACGTGATATTCATCACATTCATCAACTGAATGTTATTTATTTTTATTTCCTGCATGGCCAATTGTATAGAATTGCTATCATTTTCATTTAAGCCTGTCATGTTTACATGCTGTATTTTGTCCCACATGCTATATGTTGAATTGTTGTATTTTCATTTTATTTTATGTAAAGCACTTTGAATCACTTTGAAGCACTTTAAATCCTACATTTACATTTTTTAAATAATAATAGCATTTAATCAAAGTATTTTACATGACTCATCACATTTATCATACAATTGATGGTAGATTATTACATGAAGAAATGCAATGTTGGTTATCATTCTATAGGAAATAATCATATGACAGATCTATTGATTATTTATCTAGAATCATTTTAGCAAATCAAGCAATTCAATGGAGACGAGGACACAATTACAGTGAATGCAGGTGACAGCAAATCAATCATCTATCTCCTATCAATCAGAGGCCCTAACCCTTGTTACATCGAAACAATGATGATCTCTTTAAATTTCCTTTTATTATATTTTTTGCTAATTAGTTTAATTTTGTATTTATTTGTGTCTTGTTTTTTATTATATTTTATTTGGGTGATAATGTTCTTTAATGTACTTAATATTATATAATATATAATATATAATTATTAGTCTAAATCATTTCTTGAATACATTTTATTATATAGTTTATGTTTATCATATTATTTTATCATTCCATGACAGTTGTGTGTGTCTCTGTTTCTGTCTATTGGACATTCTTTGATCATAGATGGTGCTAAGCTTCACTTTTAGCCTGCTACACACCAGGTTTGCCCGGCAGCATAAGTTACCATGGTTACTTGGCTGGCATTCACATTAGCCACCTTGGTGGAACAGAGTTGAGGCTCAGATTGATGGAACGGAAACCTGAGCCACAGTTATGGCTTAGCCATGGTTGAGGCTTAGCCAGAGTCATAGTTTCCATGGTTACTGAGTTGGGGCTAATCTCAGCCTCTTTGATGGAACCGAACTGACACTCATATTAGCCAGACTTGGCCATTTAAGCTTGGCTTTGCCTTTAGCCTGCTTGATGGAATACCCCCCTGTTGTTGTTTGTTCTCCTGTGACTCCGCCCCCTGTGTCACAGACATAAACAACGATGGCTTCATCAGCAAAGATGAACTTAACGAACTCTTCAGAGCGGCTAATCTCCCTCTGCCTGGATACAAGGTCAGAGAGATCGTCCAGGACCTGACCTGCAGCAGCCACACGCTGACCTTTGACCAGTTCACCCAGGTCAGTCAAAGGTCAAAGGTCACAACTCTTCCTTCACACAGGGGCTAAAGAGTCAGGACCACAGACTTGTAATCATTTTGTTTTGATTTCTGTTGTTTGTTGTGTTGTCATCATTTTTGTTGTTGTGTTGTCATCATCATTGTTGTTGTGTGTTGTGTTGTCATCGTCATTGTTGTTGTATTGTCATCATCATTGTTTTTTGTGTTGTCATCATCATTGTTGTGTTGTCATCCTCATTGTGTGTTGCGTTATCATCATCATTGTTGTTGTCATCCTCATTGTGTGTTGTGTTGTCATCATCGTTGTTGTTGTGTTGTCATCGTTGTGTTGTCATTGTTGTGTTGTCATCATCGTTGTGTTGTCATCGTTGTTGTGTTGTCATCATCATTGTTGTTGTGTTGTCATCATTGTTGTGTTGTCATCATCGTTGTTGTGTGTTTTCATCATGTGTTGTATTGTCATCATCGTTTGTTGTGTCGTCATCATTGTGTGTTGTGTTACCATTGTGTTGTTGTGTTACCATTGTGTTGTTGTGTTATCATCGCCGTTGTGTTGTCGTTGTTGTGTTGTCATCATCGTTGTTGTTGTGTTGTTGTCATCATCATTGTTGTTGTTGTGTTATCATTGTGTGTTGTGTTACCATTGTATTGTGTGTTGTCATCATCGTTGTTGTCATCATCGTTGTGTTGTCTTCTTCTTTTTGTTTTGTTGTCATCATCGTTGTTGTTGTGTTGTCATCATTGTTGTTGACAAAAAAAACAACTTATGACTAGCACTTCATAGTTTGTTCTACTTGAAGCTCTTACTTACTTCTAGCTCTTATATGTACCCAAATGTTTAAATGCACTTTTGTAAGTCGCTTTGGATAAAAGCGTCTGCTAAATGACATGTAATGTAATGTAATGTAATGTTGTTGTGTTGTCATCATCATGTGTTGTGTTATCATCATTGTGTTGTATTGTCATTATCATTGTTGTTGTTGTGTTATCATTGTGTGTTGTTACCATTGTGTTGTGTGTTGTCATCATCGTTGTTGTTGTGTTGTCATCATCGTTGTGTTGTCATCATCTTTGTGTTATGTTGTCATCATCGTTGTGTTGTCATCATCTTCGTGTTATGTTGTCATCATCGTTGTTGTTGTTGTGTTGTCATCATCGTTTTGTTGTGATGTCATCATCAGATCGTTCACGGGTTAAAAAGCACTGAAGTTGCTAAAACGTTCAGAAAAGCCATAAACAAGAAAGAAGGAATCTGTAACGTGGCAGGAAGATCAGAACAAACTGGAACACAACATTCATACTCAGGTACACACACGCACACACAGACACAGACACGCACACACAGACACAGACACACTTACAGTTGTGTGTGTGTGTAGAGGAGGAGAAAGTGGCGTTTGTGAACTGGATCAACAAAGCTCTCGAGAAAGACTCCGACTGTAAACATGTGGTTGCCATGGATCCAAATAACGACGACCTGTTTGCGGCTGTGGGCGACGGAATCATCCTGTGGTACGTTCATGTGTTCACACACAGTCACATGACCTCAGCGTAAACCTCAGTAATGATGGTGAACTTTGACCTCTGCTCTCAGTAAAATGATCAATCTGTCCGTCCCTGACACCATCGACGAGAGGACCATCAACAAGAAGAAGCTCACGCCCTTCACCATCCAGGTGAGGGCGCTCTCCTCACGCTCACCTGCTCTCTCTGTGTGTGTGTGTGTGTGTGTGTCACTGAGCGTGTGTGTGTGCTTACAGGAGAACCTGAACCTGGCTCTGAACTCCGCCTCTGCCATTGGCTGCCATGTGGTCAACATCGGAGCTGAGGATCTGAAGGAGGGCAGGCAGCACCTGGTCCTGGGTCTGCTGTGGCAGGTCATCAAGATCGGACTGTTCGCCGACATCGAGCTCACCAAGAACGAAGGTGTGTGTGTGTGTGTGTGTTTCACCCTGAGTCTCTGCTGGCAGCAGGTGTACAGTGTGTGTGTGTGTGTGTGTGTGTGCCTGCTGGCAGCAGGTGTACAGTGTGTGTGTGTGTGTGTGTTTGTGTAGCTCTGATCGCTCTGCTGCGTGATGGCGAGAGTCTGGAGGATCTGATGAAACTGTCTCCTGAGGAGCTGCTGCTGCGCTGGGCCAACTATCACCTGGAAGAGGCGGGAAGTAACAAGATCAACAACTTCAGCTCGGACATCAAGGTCACACACACACACACACACTCACTCATTCATTCATTCCCACAAACTCTCAGTCAGTCAGTTATAATCAGTGTGTGTGTGTGTGCAGGACTCCAGGGCGTACTATCACCTGCTGAACCAGGTGTCTCCTAAAGGAGACGAGGAAGTCCCGCCCATAGTCATGGACCTGTCAGGACTGAGGGTCAGGGGGACAGCATTTACACTTCACCTGAGAGAGTGAGCGTGTGTGTGTGTGTGTTCACCTGGTCCTTGCCGTGTCTGTGCAGGAGAAGGACGACCTGAAGAGGGCGGAGCTAATGCTGGAGCAGGCGGAGCGTCTGGGCTGCAGACAGTTCGTGATGCCTCCGGACGTCGTGAGAGGAAATCCCAAACTCAACCTGGCCTTCGTCGCTAATCTGTTCAACAAGTACCCGGCTCTAAAGAAACCCGAGAACCAGGACATCGACTGGAGCTCCATCGAAGGTCAGACCACCACCTGATCACTTCCTGTCAGTGTCAACCACTTCCTGTCAGTGTCATTATGTTGCTGCTTTTTTGTTCAGGTGAAACCAGAGAAGAAAAAACCTTCAGGAACTGGATGAACTCTCTGGGAGTAAATCCTCGAGTCAATCATTTATACACGTAAGAACACACACACACACACACACACACACTCTCTCTCTCTCTCTCTCTCTCATACAGACGTGATCGTAGCGGCCTTAGACTGTGTGTGTGTGTGTGTGTGTGTGTGTGTGTGTGTGTGTGTGTGCGCAGAGACATCGATGACGCTCTGGTGATTTTCCAGTTGTACGAGAAGATCAAGGTTCCTGTGGACTGGGATCGAGTCAACAAGCCTCCATATTCTAAACTGGGCAGTAACATGAAGAAGGTACGACACGTTCATGACACATTCACGACACGTTCACGGCGTGATCACGACACGTTCACGGTGCATTCGCGACGCGATCATGAAACGATCATGGCGTGCTCAGGACACGTTTGCAACACATTCACAACGCGATCACAACACATTCACGGCATGCTCACGGCACATTCCCGACGCATTCACGACGCGCTCACAACACATTTACAGTGCGATCACAACACATTCACGACGTGATCACGACACGTTCACGTCGCGAGCACGAAGCATTGACAACGCGATCACGACCCGATTATGACACATTCACAACATGCTCACGACACATTCACAACACATTCACGGCGCTCACGACACATTCCGCGGCCGCGATCCGCAACACATTCACTACATTCGGCGATTCCGGCGATTCGCGCTCGCAGGACACATTCACGGCCAGCATCCGGCGTTTCGACACATTCCACGGCAGCTCTCCGACACACATTCCACGACACATTCACGCGCCAGCGGTCCACATTCCACGGCGGCTCTCCGCGGCGCTCTCCACGACATTCTCGCGCCCACGCGACGACACATAGCGACGGCGGCGACACATTCGGCATCCACACATTCACGACGCTCTCACGACACATTCACGACACGTTTACGACACAGCCAAACAGGAAACTTTTTGTCTGATCGTGATGTTTTTAAGTTCTTTGCGATGTTAGAATCTCAAAGATTGGAACACAAGAACCGAACGCTATCATTTGTGTAGAAGAATTTTGACAAAGTACGACCACACTCAAACTTTTCGTACGTTAACGTTGATGTTTTATCGCAGCTGGAGAACTGTAACTACGCCGTGGAGCTCGGGAAGAAGGAGGCCAAGTTCTCTCTGGTGGGCATCGCGGGTCAGGACCTGAACGCCGGGAATCGAACCCTCACCCTGGCTCTGCTGTGGCAGCTCATGAGACGGTAACGACGCTTCACCACTGTGTGTCCCTCAAAACACCATTAGAGATGCTGCGACAGAGCGTCTGGAAGTTTAACTTTCAAATATGGTCAGGAGAGGGCGTGGCTTACTAGGTTTGATGGGGCGGGGCATAGCGTCACCTGCTGTTTCTACACATTTAATGCTAACACGCCTGATTGTTTGCTTTTTAGCGATGTTCTGAAAGTTGGCATTAGCATTAGCATCAGTTAGCATGTTGCTAACAGACACGCGTGTGTCCTCAGCTACACTCTGAACATCCTGGAGGACCTGGGCGACGGACAGAAGGTGACGGACGACACCATCGTGGCGTGGGTCAACGACACGCTGACGCAGGCCGGGAAAAAAACCATCTCTGGCTTTAAGGTAAACCACAGACGTCGCCATGACGACCCAGAAAACGTCACAGGGTTAATCCATCATAACATGTGCTTCTGGTTGGAGTTTTGGTTCATTTGTTTTCGACATAAACAACAAAGTCCATTTAAAAGTCATTTCTCACGTCAATAAATAAAGGGTAACTGTGTGTGTGTGTGTAGGACTCGTCCATCAGCAGCAGTATGCCGGTCCTGGACCTGATCGACTCCATCCAGTCTGGATCGGTCAGATACGACCTGCTGAAGACGGACGACCTCAGTGACGACGAGAAACTCAACAACGCAAAGTAACTGCGCTAACACGCGCGCACACACACCTGCTGCTGCTCTGCTGCCCCGTGTGGTCACTCTGTGTCACTGACGTTTGAACTGAGTGATGGAGGCAGCAGTGTGTGTGTGAGAGATTGTGTCAGGTCTCACAGCGCAGTAATCACTTAGTTTGATGTGAATTTGTTACCTGTTCATGCTGCTGTCAGCTGGTTGTCATGGCAACACACTGACAGCCCCGCCCTCCTTTTGTTTGCAGGTACGCCATCTCCACAGCGAGGAAGATAGGCGCCCGCGTGTACGCGCTGCCCGAGGACCTGGTAGAGGTCAAACCCAAGATGGTGATGACGGTGTTCGCCTGCCTGATGGCACGCGGCATGAAGAGGGTGTGAGAACGCCACGGGGGCGGGGCCACAGGGCTCGCTAATCCCGCCGAGTCAAAGCTCAGGAGGTCGGAGCCACACAATACTAAAGTTTAACTCGATTGTTACAATAATCAGTCTTAATCAATATCATAACCAAACACCAATGATTCATATTTATTGATGATTGATTATCAGTTTGATTTCTGCCTCTTTTTTTAAAAACATGTTTTGTCTCAACTTTTCAAACAAATCAATAAACTTTCAAACAAAATGTGTCTGTCACACACTGACCTTTGACCCTAACCCAAGTCTCTGTCACACACACTGACCTTTGACCCTAACCTAAAACCACATCGTAAAGCTCAAAAAACCAAGACCAGAAAAACAATGTTCTCGGTCTACTACCACACACACACAAATAAATAAACAAAAGTCAAAGTCAAATCAGTTTAATGAGAAACAAAGTGAATGTTTTGATGACAAATTTACACCTGAACATGTCTTTGTCTTTCATGTATTGGTGTCTTTCATGTTTTTGTCTGTCAAGTCTTTCATGTTTTTGTCTGTCATGTATTTGTCAAGTCTGTCATGTTTTTGTCTGTCATGTATTTGTGTCTGTCATGTTTGTGTTTTTTGTCATGTATGTGTCTTTCATGTCTGTCATGTTTTTGTCTGTCATGTATTTGTCAAGTCTTTCATGTTTTTGTCTGTCATGTATTTGTGTCTTTCATGTCTGTCATGTATTTGTGTCTCTCATGTCTGTCATGTTTTTGTGTCTGATGTATTTCATGTTTGTCCGTCATGTACTTGTGTCTTACATGTTTTTGTCCTTCATGTCTTTATCTTTGTCATGTGGGCGGAGTCTGAGTGTTACTTGGTGGGTTTGGCCTCAGCAGGGTTGTCTCCAGTGTCGAGGGTCTTGAGGAGACGGAAGAGTCCGGCAGCTTCTCTGATGCGACTGAACTCGATGCAGAAGGCCTGGACCTCGATGAACAGATCCTGAACGTTGATGATTTTGTTCCTGATCAAAGACTGAAGGAAGACGCACACCAGACGCACCAGGCGGTTCTGTAACAGACACACAGACGGGGGGGGGGTCAGTCTTCACGGAGACGCACCGCGGGGTGGGCGTTGTCATGGGAGACCACGTACCTGCATGTACTTGTCTTTGATCTGCTCACAGGTGGAGATGCAGTTAGAGATGTAGAGGTGGATGAACTCAGGAGGAAGATCTACAGCTGTCGTTAGTCTGACCAACAGATCACACACACACATCAGCATTATATACACGTGTGTGTATACGTGTGAGTGTGTGTGTGTGTGTGTGTGTGTGTGTGTTACCTGTTGACCACCTCCATGGAGTGCAGGGACATGTCCATGTTGACGAGGACAGAGAAGTACTCGGTGATCTGACTGCTCTGCATCAGTTTCAGCAGCATCTCTATGGCGACCAGAGGGTTGTTGTCCACCAGGTACGGAAGTTTAGCCGGAGACAAACCGATGTGATAGACCAGCTTTGGGTCTTTCTCCAGCTCTGCCAACAGCTGACAAACAACAAACACTCTTTACATCTATCTATCTACATATATATATATATATATACACATATACATATATATATATATACATATATATATATACACATATATATATATATACACATATACATACATATACATATATATATATATATATATATATATATATATATACACACACACACACACACATCTCCACATATATAGAAATCTGATTTTTCCTCCAAACTAGATGAGTGCACCGAACGGGTCGGTGAGGCGGAGGTTCTGCAGACTGGTGATGCAGAATACAGCATCACCAGTCTGCAAACGAGCGTTCAGGACCTTAAAAATAAGGACCTCGAGGAAAAAGTGCTGTATTTGGAAGCCAGATCGTGACGATGTAACCTGAGGCTGCTTAATTTACGCGAGGGCGGGGAGGGAGAGGACGTGTGCACCTTCTTGGAAAACTGGCTGCCGGAAGCTCTGATTTTTGCAATCATTGCGCACCGATCTGATACTGGAGAGAGCGCATTGCATCGGCAAGAAAAGTACGTCAAACACCGCTGCACCAAGGACTCTTATCATGAAGTTCCTAATTTACAATGATAAAGCGACCGTGGTAGGGACAGATATTATTCAAGAACCATCAGGTGAGATTGTACAAGGACCTCGCAACCGGCGTACACAAAAAACAGAAAGAGTTCGATGGCGCGAGACAGCAGCTTCGAGCCACGGGGATCCGATACGGCATGATTCTTCCCGCACGGCTGCTGGTGACACACAACGGACAGTCTGGTATCTTCAACCAGGGAGCTGAAGCAGAGAACCTTGTCAGGACTCTGAGAGCAGAAAGTGGACCTGGGTAAGATCGTCACCCTCATATTGCAGTGTACTGACATGGATGGTTAATCACAGAGCCTTAAGTTCAAAATTGACGGGTTCAAAATATGTTAATATTTACATTTGAGCTCATGGGGTGCTTACTGCTTCTTGTTCCAAACCAATCATCTTCTTCAAGGTGGGAAGCTTTTAAGGCCTACATAAGAGGTCAGATAATTAGCTTTACCAGTCATAAGTCAAAACTAATTTATCAGAAGACAAAGAAAATGGAAGCAGAGATCAAACTACTTGAGGGGGAATATTATCAAACATTATGCCCAGACATCCATGGGAAACCTCTGCTACTTAGAACACAGTATAACAAACTTTCTGCCTCACATATTTCATGATCGGGGGAAAAGCTCGGGAAATGATTAGCCTTTTTGAAAAAGGACCTTAGCTTTAACTAAGGAGGAAATATCTATAGCAACAGATCATTAGAAGCCAGGCAAAACCTCAGGGCCAGATGGGTAAACAATTCAAAGATAGACTGCTGTCCCCTCTTTTCGACGTGTTTTCGGACTCATTTGAAAAGGGAATCCTCCAGGTTTCATTAAGAGGAGCTTTGATAACCTTACTGCCTAAACCTGGTAAACCGTGCAACACATGTGAAAACCTAAGTCCAATAAGTTTTCTTAATGTGGACTTAAAGATGCATTGGAAAAATCTTGGTTCGAAGGCTAGAGAGAATTCTAGCTAACATAATAGCTTGTGACCAGATTGGGTTCATTGTAGGTAGACGGGGACTTCACAATGTGAGACGTGTGTTGGATAAAAACCACGTAAAAGGCCCTATTTATTTATTTAAGTATTAAAAAGATTTGGCTGTGGGGTTCATTGTTGTCAGTGGGCTAAACTGTATGCTGAAATATGAACAAAGAAAGTAAAGAAAGTAAAGAAAATCTTTATACGTTTCTGGTGGAGTAACAGACGACCGAGGCCACGTTTGTCCCTCTTGTACTTACGTATGATAGAGGGAGCCTGAGGTGGGATTATTGGGCATGATTTTACAGATAAGTCCCCTTCACCTTGGGCAAATACTGAAAACTGCTCAGTCCCTGACCCTCAGTACATATCAGGAATATGAGGATGAGATGAATCCTCCTCTCTGTCACGCTTCAGCCTGATACGGGGTAATCCATTTTTTCCCTGTTTTAGGAAGTGGCTGAAAAAGGTTTAAAGACAGTAGGAGATCTCCTGGGACCAGAGGGTGGGATTTCGATGTCATTTGAAGAGTTGGTTGCCAGGTTCCAAACAAACATCATTTTTAAATATCTACAGGTGAGAAACTTTATTAGATCATCATCTCAACACCAGTGTGTGTCGATCCCCCGCTGACTTAGACTTCAGAAACAGAAAAGGGAATTATGTCTAAACTATATAACATGTTAGTAGAGGGATCCTCTGAGTCTTCTTTACGGAAACTTAACACCTGGAGGGAAGATTTACAGGAGGACTGGGAGGAAGCGTGTACTGAAGCACAAACAAAAACTACCAATACTCGCCTCAAAGTACTGCAACATAACTGGCTAATGCGGACGTACGTGACGCCAGAAAAGCTTAAGAAGTATAACGATGTCATCGTGTTCCATTGTGTCTGGGAATGTAATAAAGTCTCACAGTTCTGGTGGGAGATTAAACGAGCGTTAGAAACTATACTAGGTGTAGAATTAGTTCTTGACCCTAAACTATTTATCCTAGGTTTATATCCTGATAAACATCATAGGTCTAGAAAGATAATCACTGCCCTGGATTTATGTTTACTGCTTTCTAAAAGAGTCATAGCACTCTCATGGAGGAGTGGATTAAGGAAATATCCACAACTTTACCTACATTCTTAAAGGGAAACTGTCACTACTTCAAAGCATTTGGGTCCTTTTATGGGATATATGGAGAGTGTGGATTTAAGTCATGTGGGGAATGAAACAGGCGAGACGTAGTTATCAGTAGTCCTCTGCAGTGTCCTAAAATATTTTCCTTACTACTTACCTACTTCATTTATTGATTTTTTACTTATTCTGTGTGAATTGTACATTTGAAGCATCCACAACATATATATGAAATAAGTTGTGCTGAGCCTTTGTTGTTCTGGTCGTTGTTGCTTTTTATACTTGTTATACTTGTTATATAAAAATGTTATACTTTATACTTTCACCTACGTGTTGCTCTATGTTATTTTATAAATACTTGATTTGGAAAGAGGGGTGGTTTGACCCTGGGCAATAATTCAGCTGCCCCTGGTATTTCCTTTGATGTGAGAGCACTCTTATTTCTGTATAATTATGTACTTTAAGTATTTTTGAAAACTCAATAAAGATAATGTTGGGGAAAAACTGGAGAGTCATGACATGACCCCTGACCTGTGAGCCCTCACCTGTGACTGCTGCTGTGCGGACAGTGGACTCTTGAAGGCCTTGGCCATGATGCGTTTGATTTCCACACCTGTGCTGTTCTTCACACACATGGACCGGTCCCACTGCACACTGTGGTCCGGTTCTGTTGGATTCAGCCACGCCAGCTCGTCCTCGCACACGTGGAGCGGCGGCGGCGGGCGGATGAACTCGGGGCGGAAGTGACCTGAACACACACGCAGAGACACACACATACACACACACACACACACACACGCAGAGACAGACACACACACACGCAGAGACAGACACACACAAGCAAAGACACACATACACACACGCGAGAGACAGACACACACACGCAGAGACACACACATACACACGTGACATTTAAAGACTCCTCCCACTCCCTCCTGATGTGACATGAGTGACACTTACTCTCCAGAGGTGGGCGTGGCCCTGTGACCAGCGACTCAATGATCTGATTGGCCACTGAGCTGTCAAAGCCAGAGTTGGACGAATCTGGATCAGGGTCATTCAGGATGCTGGGGAAGCTGGCTTTACTCTGAGTGGGTAACTCTGACTGACGCTCTGCACGCACACACACACACACACACACACACACACACACACACACACACACACACAGGTAAAGTGCTGAGTCACAGGTAAAGTGCTGAGTCACAGGTGTGTCACTCACCTGCCAGAGCCAGCTGCAGGCCGCTGATGTCGATGGACTGCTGCATGTTGCCCACGTCCATGCTGGACACCTGTCGCGGCGTCTTCTTGAACAGATCTCTGGGCGGAGCCAACATCAGCTGTGACAGGAAGAACTTCTCTGGCTGAGTGATGGGCGGCAGGAAGCCTGGACAGGTCACATGACAGAGAGGAGGGGTCAAGATAACCCACAAAAGACTTTTCACAACATTCTCATCAGAGTTCAAACTAAAGTTTACATCGCGCACACACTCACTCACTCACTCACTCACTCACACGCCTCCATCACTAAGTTCAAATGTCTTATTTTGTCTCTTCAGTGTTCAGATTGACGTCAGTAACACAGAGTGACCACACGAGGCAGCAGAGGAGCAGCAGCTAAAATCACTGTTTTTCTCTATGAGGTTTGGTGTGAGAGAGTGAGTGAGTGTGTGTGAGAGAGTGAGTATGTGTGCGGGAGAGTCTGTGTCACAGTGCGATGAAGACGTGAACATGTGATGTAGTCGCTTCCTGACGTCATCAAACTACATATTGTGACAAACATCATAAGATGTTTTTTTTTTAGTTTGTTTGTTTTTAAACACACTTCTCCTCACGTACCTGACAGTAGCTTTTCAGGCTCCTCCCCCGCAGGGGCGGGGTTCAACAGGTGAGCGAACACGGCGGCGAACGGGTTCGCGGCAAGCGGCTCGGTTCGGTACATCTCCCAGAGCAGGTAGAGGGCGATGAGCCGCTGGGGGGCGCTGGGCAGCAGGTCCGGCTGCTGCAGCAGCAGAACCAGCACCGAACCCACCCGGAAGTGCTCCGCCTTCCCGAAGTAGTGGTGGAAGTGCGTGGAGAGGCTCTCGAAGGAGCTCGCGCAGGCTTCCTCTGAGACGACGCTCAGCAGGTTCGACAGCTCCTTCGGCGCCAGCGTCATCGTTAGTTCGGCTCCGTTCGGCTCTGCTCGGAATCTGCGTGTTTTCCGTCAGTGCAGCGGGTCAAACATTGTCTGTTATGGTAACATACTATTAAATACGGGACTCGTAAACATGTTATTCACGCGAGAAGAGCGAGCCTGAAAACCATAACACGAGCTAGCAGCGGTTAGCGTAGCTTAGCATAGCAGCGCTAACTGACGCAAACAAACAAAAAAAGAAACTACAGTCCGCGCGACAAGGTTCACACAGCGCGAGCCGCGTATTTCAGAACACTTTCCACAAACTGACAAACGTTATAGAAGCGACGTGTCCGCGTGCGTTCACGTGTTTTTACGACAGTTAAAACGAGCTCTGCTCCGTCGGTTTGAACCTTCTTCTTCTCCTTTGATGTTTGACGACAGCACACGTCACTTACGTGTCACTGCTGCCACCTACAGGCTTGTGTAGACCTCACACACGCAGTGCATCATGGGTAGGGTCGTTCCGACGCTCATGTCATGATCAATCATTTCCGCTCGTTTTAAGTTTCAAAATAAAAGGTTTTTCATTTTCATACTGAAGACGAACGCAGTGAAACTTTATGAATTCACAGAATCATTGTCGGATATCTTTGATTAACTGACTGTATAATAAATAAGGGTTGACCTCAGTGACACAAACTGACCACACGAGCAGCTCCTGTGTCTCTCAACAAAGCCTGTACTGTTGTTAAAAAGATTACAACCTAAACCAAGTGTTGTTTTTTAAATCAGACCAATTCAGACAAAGTTTTTAAACATTTATTCTGAAATCTCACGTCACTTCAGTGGAGTGCGTGTTGTTAATGATGACGTCACTGTGCTCCACTGGTTAAAGGGATATTCCACACAAAATTACAGGTCCATTATGACTTCAGTCAACAAGGGTTCACACACACACACACACACACACACACTATGGCACAGTTCCATGTTAAAGGCTCATTATCACAGAGAGTTTATGGTTGAAAAAGAAAATAAATGAATGAATGAATAAACATCATATTGAATCACAGTCATGCAGCAAACACTCTGTAAACAGGTCCAACATGACCACTAGGTGGCGTGTTGACTTCACCACACAAACACTGCACACAGTAACATATGAGTTGGACTGATTTATAGAATCACAATAAATACATGTGTTAAAAAGAGTAAATTAATCTGTGACTGAAGTGAGGGCTTTTATTTTGAAACTCCAGACTGTGTTTTTTTTAATTATTCTTATAGATGACACTGAACATGTTAAAGATCATTTGATGGGTTATTTTTCATGAAATATGAATGTTTTAGTTTAGTTTTGTGTGACCCCGCCTATCGCCCGATGTCAACTGAGATTAGCACAGCGCCCCCATCTGGTAGA
Organism: Solea senegalensis; assembly: GCF_019176455.1. Lineage (NCBI taxonomy): Eukaryota > Metazoa > Chordata > Actinopteri > Pleuronectiformes > Soleidae > Solea > Solea senegalensis. The sequence continues at coordinate 134,921 of NC_058022.1, read as the reverse complement.
TGATGGATAAATGTTCAGTTCAATGTTCAAGTTGTGATTGTGCTTTTCTGAATTTACTCACATGTTTGATGTTGCTAGCAGCTTATGCTAACATTAAAATCTTTGTCATTGTACAAAAGGAAAAAAACACTGAACTGTTCCTTGAAGACAGTGGTTGTCTATTATTTTCTGTCACGCCCCCCCAGAGGACAGACATGTTTTCACGCCCCGCCCGAAGTGAAATACTATTGAGAACCTGATCATTTTTATTTATTTACCTGTATAAACCACTGTATGACTTGTCCTGCCCTGCCTCTCATGCCCCGCTATTTGAGAAGTACTGCTCCAAGACGACACACATTATATCAGATTATTGATAATAAAATAATCTGAACGTGTCAGTATTTAAACATTCTGTCGTAGACTCTGAATTTAATGGCGGCCATGTTTGTCGTCACACTTTGGCCGTTTCTCAATACTCAGGTAAGCAAGGATGTACTTGCTTACTTGGGAAGTATATACTTGAGAAGTACGCTGGGAGTATATACTTGCCAAGTACGGGAGTACACAAGTATGTGGTTGTTTCTCAATACTCAAGTATGTATGTATTGTTCTGCTGTTTGAATGGTGCTGCAGCCTCATTAGCGCCACCTACGGTGTTGATAAATGAACATATGAAATACTTTTAATAAATGCATATATATGTTGTTATTATTTTTACATTTTAAATATTTAACTTCATTTATTAATTTATTTCTATTAAAATATACAATACAAATAATACAATGTGGAAAATAGATATAGTACAGCATTGTAGAGTAGTATATATATACATATATATACTACTCTACATATCTAATATTTACATATTATATTTAAATACAGATACAATGACCGTGCGACTTTAATATAAATCTAAAATTCAAAGTTAAAATAAATAAAACCCGTCATAACACGCCAACAACAAATCTATGGATCACACCGAGCATCTAACGACAGTGACATCATGATGTCATCAGGACAGGCCGAGGTCACGCTGCTCTGTGCCGAGCACAGCGAGCGCCGAGTGTCCGCAGAGGCGGAGCTTATCACCTCCGACAAACGTTGCTGCCAAACTATAAATACGTCATATGTTCATACACAAACCACATGTTTGAATTCTAAATGACTAATTTCTCGCCTCAAATGATCTTAAAACTTTGTTCCGGGACAAAGAACAATATTTATTTCAGATTTATATTTCTATTATCTGCTGCTATGCTCCGCCGAAATGTATTCTGGGATACATGGCCATCCCAAGTACGCTTAAGTCACCTCCGATGCATACTTGGTAAAAATGGGCGGAGCGAGAACACTTCCGGGTTTGAGAACCGTCGTCGCTGTTCGCTTACTTGAGAATTGGAACAGAACTTGGACTGAGGCTGATGACGTTTTCACAAGTACGGGAGTACGCGGGAGTACGCGGGAGTACGCACAAGTATGGATACTGAGAAACGGCCTTTGATCTGCTGGTGATTTTTGTGACTTGAAAAAAACCACAAACTCCTCCTCCCCCTGTGGTCAGTCAGTGTAGTGTAGAACTTATGCTTAATTAACTTCTTGATCTAAATACTGGAGGTAGCCTCTGAGAACAGTGGACAACAAGTGTTGGCTTTTAGTAGTAGATAAATGTGTTATTGTGTTGAAAGTAAGTTTTCTTTCCCCACCCCCGTCCCTTTTTCCTTGTGTCAGGACGCCCAGTTAAAGATGGGCATTAACTTGAGCCGCACTGCTGTAGCCTCAGAGGAGCCAGCACCAGGCACCAGCAGCACAGACACTGTGGACAGCACATCTACACCACAGGAGCAGACCTCAGAGCAGCCAACAGAGACTCAGAGTGAAGCTCGTAGCAGCAGCTGTCCAATTGACCTGTCAACGAAGAAGAGTCCAGAGCTGGAGTCCATCACCGAAACTGCAGCTTCTACCATTTCTATGGCCATTAGTAAAGGTATATACCACATACTGGTCTTCGCAACCTTGATTTCCGCTGTTTAAAATGTCCCTGTTTTGTGTGCCTGCTCATCACAAATGTGCAATCAAGTCATTCTAGTAATTTAACTGCTCACCCTGAGAACCTACAATTGTAAAATGCTGCTTTCAAATAGATGCATCAATAAGAATAAGGTTATAACATCTTAATAAAAGTTATTTTAATTTCACTTTCCAGTTCTTCTACTTTTGGAGGATTTGTTTTATTATTGATGATTATTGTTGTTACATTAATTTGATTTATTGCTTCTTTTCATAGAAAAAGAAATCAAACATTTTCAACACCATGTTTCTGTTGCTGTCCAACCCACTGTCTGTTGGTGTGAATAACTGCATTCAAAGTAGTATTTTATGTTCACTCTGTTTTTCCCGATGCAGACTCCCCCTTTGGTTTCAACTCACTCGGCGGCTCCTCATTCGCTGACTTGGCAAAAAACACAGATGGATTTGCATTTGGAAACCAAGGTTAGCTCAAAGTTTCTCTCACAACCGTCTTGCCATGTATCTACCAAAGTTATCTTTGTAATAGAATTACATTCACCACATATTGTTTTGTTCGCCGTGTAGACTCGAGCTTCTCTTGGGCGAATGCCGGAGCGATGGTGTTTGGGGCCGCAGTGAACTCGGCACCCAAAAAAGGAGGCGACGACCAGGGCAGCGATGAAGAGGAGGCTCCCAATAATGAGGACATTCACTTTGAACCAATAGTGTCACTGCCAGAGGTCGTGAAATTCTTCGCCGAGAATTTTTTTTTCTTTCCCTTTTCTAACCATAAAGCTCATCACATAATTGTGTGTTTCAGGTGGAGACAAAGTCTGGTGAGGAGGACGAGGAAATTCTGTTTAAGGAGCGTGCCAAGCTGTTCCGGTGGGACAGAGACCTTGGCCAGTGGAAAGAGCGCGGCATCGGCGACCTCAAGATCCTCTTCCACCCGACCAAACATTTCTACCGAATCCTAATGCGAAGAGAGCAGGTGTTCAGGGTTTGTGCCAACCATATTATCTCGGAGGCAATGGAGCTCAAACCTATGAATGTTGCCGCTAACGCGCTGCTGTGGACCGCCACCGACTATTCAGGTACATACTTGGCACCAGTAACCAATGAAGTTACTGCTTATGTGGGTTAGCTAGCTCTGGAAACACACAATTTTGTCACAGTGAGGAAACTGTTGCCTGTGAATAATGTGCAAGATGTTAATCTCCAACCACAGAGGCGTTAAGCATGCACACTGCTCTTGTTATTTTTGTCTCTCTAAAGCAGTGGTTCAGGTGATGATAGTCTCTTGTTTTCCCAGACGGCGACGGCGCAGTGGAGCAGCTGGCGGCCAAGTTCAAAACCCCAGAGTTAGCCGAATCCTTCAAGAAGACATTCTGCGAGTGTCAGAAAAGATTGGTTCTAAGTGAGGACTCCAGCATCTCACCGCAGATGTCTAGAGTTCAAGCGCACTCCAGGGACACCAATCCGCAGGTGTTTCTCCAAGTGTCCGCCGCCGGCGAAACCCTGGGCACCGTTACCATAGAGCTTTTCTCCCAAGTCGTGCCGAAGACGGCAGAAAATTTCAGGGTTCTCTGTACTGGCGAGAAAGGCTTTGGACTGCGGGACTCAGTCTTCCACAGAGTCATACCAGACTTCATGTGTCAGGTGAGGACGTTGTGAGAATTTAGACGCCTTCAGTTTCATCACAAATCTAAAGATGGTGGAGTTTCCTCTCCATTATCACACCATCAAGGTTTGCAACCATGTCCCTGAATATAAGGGTTAAACAGTTGTTGAATTAAGAGATAAATATTGTTATTTACCATCAGATACAAGTTAGACATAAAATACACACACACAAACACCCAGGACAGACATACCGTGCATAATAATGGTCTGTAGGCTTGATGTTATTTAACCATTTCTGGTTCAGCAGCAGCAGCAGGAGGAGGAGGAGATGGAGTTCGCTTTTCTGTGTGCCTCAGAAAAATCACTTATGATTGTTTGACCAATGCACAGATTTTTTTTTATTTGATTTTTGCAGTTTGGTTTTGAGTTTTACGGTCAGGCTGCTGAACCAGACAATATAACCGCACACTCTGTATCACTGTCGTGTAAAACGGAGCAATGATCCTGCTGCTGGTTCCAAGGCCTCTGCATTTCCCCGACATGTTTGGGAAAGGGTAGGAGGAGTTGTCTTGTCTGTTCAGGTGTCACTCATTTTTACACCATGGACCTGTAAAGAGTTTTATTCCAGCTTAAACTCTAGGAGTTTTATAGCTGCAGTTAACAAACTCTAAACATACCTGCTTGTTATTTTTGGTGTTTTAGGGAGGTGACATCACCAACAGTGACGGCACAGGCGGTAAGTCCATCTACGGCAGCAAGTTTGAGGACGAGAACTTCAGCATTCGGCACACAGGCCCGGGGATTCTGTCGATGGCCAACCGTGGACGCGACACCAACAACTCGCAGTTCTTCATCACGCTGAAGAAAGCCGAACACCTGGACTACAAACACGTGGCTTTCGGCTGGGTTCGGGATGGAATGAGTGTGGTGCAGCAGATGGGGAAGCTTGGCACCAAAGGAGGCACGCCTACAAAGAAGCTGGTCATCACAGACTGTGGGCAGCTGTAGATTTCTTTTTTTTTTAAACGTTAAGATCAACATATATAGCTTGATTTAGGTTATAACTCAAGGCCAACAAGGACTTTGGATAATCCCGTGTTCCCTACGTGGTACATACACTCCTGCTAAACCTGAATCTCGAGTCAGAAATTGAATACTGATCACAGGACTGCTGGTCAAGACCTTCTATCCTACAAACTTGACCCCAGTGGCCTGGAATTAGAAGAAAATTAGCTTGAGAAATGTAGTTAAAAAGCTAATGTCTAATGACATGGTGAGGGTGCAGGCACTTGGAGCAATCACGTTGCTCTTTTGCATTTCCATCAAGAAAATTCCCTTTATTTGTTTATTTTGTGTGTATAATTGTACATGGATTACTTTTGTAATGTCTATTTTTTTGTCTTGCATGTTCTCAGTTTGATTGTACTGGTCCATTTCACAAGTTCCAGAGATTTGCTTATTCTCTTTTGAAGAAGTCTTAACTAAAATAGAAAGGTTGCTCTTTGAATGCGTCAGTCGATTTGTTACTGTCACCCCCCAATTCTGTCCAAACGGTTTGAACAAAGCAATGTTTTTGCTTTGTTCAAATGGATTTTTCGATTTGTGTGCAGATAATTCAATTTAATATTTGCCCACGTACAGTTAACACGAGTCATCTCACAATGTTAACAAACATCAGGCGAGAGCGTTCCGATTCGAGATGATCATCATTTGAAATGGAAACGGTGCCTGTTGTACCAAAGTAGTGTGACGAAGGAGAAATAAAGTTGCTTTACAATTAACAGATGGTGTTTTAGAATGTCATACTTCAGCCATCGGACTGTTACGGAAACTTCCAAACCTGCTGCAATTCAACTGAGCTCTCTGTAACACTGGAATAACCTGTTAAACCCTTTCCTTTTTTATTTCAGATGTGACCCAGCATCTCTTTAATGACTCATCTAAAACAGGTTTATTCTAGGTATAAATCAAGTAAACTTCTATAAAAAAAAAACAGAACGCCTCAGTAATTCGACAGTTGATGGAAAACTAAATGTTTACATTTCTCACAGCAGCAGCAGGCTACTGTCCTCTGTGGTTTATTGTAAATATTGAATGCTGTAGCCACAGTTGCCATAGTAACGCAACAAAAAAAGTGCAAATCTGCTTAAATCCTTTTTCCCCCCACCCTCTGATTCATTGCTGCAGTTAAATAAATTTACTGGCAGCAGTGGAAGTAAAAGAAAGACAAGCTCTTACACAGCTCACAATAATGCTGTTGCATATTTTAATTCACAGATTCCGTTCGGTACTTTGAAATATTTTTACATTCTTTTCACTCTTGTTTTTTCACATAGCTTCTCTTCTTGAAGTTGTTAAATGTAAATACTCCAGACTAGTGTAGCACTTAACACAACTCCAAACTAACATTCAAGCCTCATATCGACTATGTTTAATTCAAACTAAATGTGAGTCTGACCGTTTTATAGTGGTAGCAATTTTCTATTGATTATGAAAACACACCTTTCCTATTTAAATGTCTAATTCATGTATTTGTATCATATTTAAAACAGTCGACCTTTCTTTACATTTCCTAGGATCGTCAGACTGGAAACATTTCTTCGTCTCACTAAGATCAGTTGCTTCTTTTCATGCTTTTAATTCTCTCGTATCTGATTTCTTTCACTTTATTATTGCTTTTTGTATGTGTTATTAGTTTGTTTGGACTCTTATTATTATTATTATTATAATAACTTATCCATGTATATGTTTTAACCTCATCTGTATGTTTTAATGTTTCAGGACACTTGAAAACGAGATGGTGCATCTGAAGGGATTTGCCCTTGAATACCACGGGGTTCTCAAACTGGGGTACGTGTACGAGAGCTTCCTCTGGTGGTACTTGGAGGCAAATGAGAAATACTGTTCTACTGTATATACCAGCCTCTATAATCAGAGTCACCTTATTTCTCACTCCATCTTAATCTAATTTCACTATACTTGTGTGTGAAGTGTATATGAGGAGGAGGAGGAGGAGGATGATGATGAGAGGGCAGAAAAGTCAGTAGCTGACTTTGCTCGGTCCATTACACCCTTGTGCTTTTTACATTGGTGATAATGGCGTTATTACGACGGAGTATTAGGGCCACATTGAGAAAAAATTCAAGTCTTAATTTACGAGATTAAAGTCGTGAGAATAAAGTCTTAATTTACGAGAATGAAGTCGTAATATTCTATCCTGTTTTAGAAGAGGAGAGCAAGAAAACGCATCTTTTCCGCAGAAAGAATCAGACGGACTCCACTGCAGGGTTATCGGTGGATGCATCAGAGGGGTTTTGTGGTTTCTCAAAAAAGAGAGTATCTCCTTGTTTGTGAAACCTAAGTACAATTCCACAAAATGCTCCACAGCCCTCATTTTAACAACTTTATTCTCGTAAATTTACGGCTTTATTCTCAATGTAATAATACTTATACTCCGTTGTATGTTACTTCTTCGAGAGCTCAATATTTTCTCAGGTGGTACTAGGTAAAAAAAAAAAACTTTGAGAAGCTCTAATACATTTTCAAAACAAACAAGCTAAACCGTAATGCACCTCAAACACACACAGAAACACGTCTACTGTGTTTTATTTTCTTGGAACTCGACAGTCATGCACAGAGGCATCTCGTAACAACATCATACAGAGCTGGAAATGAGTCACTGTTGTTGTCGTTGACTCCACTTGTACTTTCTCTGCTGTGACACAACAAGATGTTTGCGCTGGTAAAAAAAAACTGAACAAAACAAAGCCTCTCATGCTCAAATTAAACAGTTCCGTGAAATAAAAGGCGAGTGGGGCTTTCGGATTTAACGATATTTGTAAAACACAAAGTTCAACAAGGACAGAATTTAGAATATTTGAACTAAAGATGGTTGACTCTGGGCATGTAGCTGCACATTCAGCCACAAAAAAACAAAACAGAATACACTCATTGAGAGCAATAACAATGTTACACTCCAGCTGTAAAGCTCACGTGTCATGTGGAGCAGAGGATCTGGATGAAGCTAGGCACTCTCCCTCTCCTCTTCCTCAGCAGAATGATAGTGACGGTATTCTGGCTTCAGTTCCCATGTGCTTTTGTGAGTTCCCTTGCTGTTGTACGTCCCGATTTCCCTCATGATTTCTTTGAGGTAAGTCTGCAGAAACACACCGACATTTACAAATCATTTGTTATCGAGGTGAACGGGTGGATTTTTGCAAGGCTGCAGTGCAGAAATGTCGGTGATCGACGTTATTCTTCTGCCTCTTGTTTGGTCTTTGTAAACAGAAATGATGTAGCATTTGTCTGCTGTGTCTTTCATCTAAAAAACAGGCAAAACTATCAGACCTGACGGAGGGAGCACTTTAAAGCAGAGGGATAGACGCAGAGAAGAAGAAGAAGAATTCATCCTGTCAAACTGTTGAACGACCAGGTTTTTGAGCAGTAGAATTCACCTTTGTCAAATATGTTCTCTGTTGTATTTACTGTTTGTCACCGATGGCGGATCGCCTTACGTGATTTTGGTATTCCCATAGAAGCTTCAACTATTCTCTATCTTTTTCACTGCGGTGAGCTCGACGGTGATTGGATAAACGCGGCAAAAACGTCACTTCCATGGAAGCTCAGCTTCTTAGGGAGTCAATGGAACTGTCTGAAACGGCGGAAACCGTCTTTGATTGACAGCGTTGAAGAACTTTACGAGATAGCGGAGCCTATCCTGCCTCACTCCTGTGTGGATTTTGCGAGGGAAGTCTGTAGACAGATAGCTGGTCGTTATTTGCTCGGTGATATGTGAATAGAAACATCATTATCACATGTTCTTGTTCTTGTTGTGCGTTTGCAGAATTTATGTAATAGAGCAGCAACCTCCACTAGTCAAGAAAACAAATGAAAACAAATCACTTCCTCTGTGCAGCGCGGTGTCACCAGGCAACACAACACTGTGTCTTTGACACAGCAATACTGAGACACAGAGAGAATCATGGGGAGCTGATAGTATTAATCAGCACTGTGTCAACACATGAATGTAACAGACTTTCCGTTTGTATTCAACAAGTTACGCACTATAGTTTTAATTAATGAGATTATCATTTAAGTATTTAAACCTCATGTAACTGCCCCGGATTTTCTAAAGATCAGCCTCAGCCACAGAAATGTCTAATGCCTCTGCTTCACAGAAATCAATTCAACACACACGTATTACAATGAGTGAGTATCTCAGTCAAGTGGTTTCCTCTCACCGACCACCGGGTGTCTCTGTCGAGCTTACAGAGAGACGCACGGCTGCTTGAACTCATGAATAACAGCTTTTTTGGGTTTCAAGACTTTTCATAATGGGCATTCTGGTTACTTTAGTTCGCTTCATTTGGGCGTCGGGCGCAAGTGCTTTCAGAGAGAAGTGATGGTGTGGAGTGTATCGCAGTGTTCGACTCCCACTCAGCCGATGGTTATGCAATCAGAAGCAATCAGGGAGAGAGAGACAAGGACCTCAAGGTCTCATCAGCACCTACACAGAGCTGTTCTCCACAAGCTGGAACCAATCCATTGCACCGTATCGATTCGCTCTGCGTTTGTGTGCGCACTTGCGTTTGTTACCTCTGTAGGACCTTTTGTGGCGTGAATACTGACCTTGTCAGGACCAGTGGTCCTCATGGAGACCAAAACCTGGTCCTAATGAGGCAGAATCTAATTTCTGAGGAACTGGTTAAGGTTAGGACTAAGATTTTGAATTGTGGTTAGGTTAAGATTAGGGTTAGGCGTTAATTGGCTGATGAATTAAAGTCACTGCAGTGTAGGTGTGGGCGATTTTGAACAGATATTAGTAAATATCCTTTAAAAATTCAATTTTAATTGCCTGAGTTACAATTCATTAACTGTTGCTTTCAGATGGTCACAATGTTAAACGACTCGTTTTCTTTAGCATTCAAGTAAAAATTCAAAGAATAATTGAAAGACTGAAAATCAGGGCAAGCATTCAGATACAAGCGAGAGGTCATGTGATCACGTAGGCCCACTCGTGGTCACGTGACACTGGATTCTGCTCGTTAATGTTAATTTGCACACCTTTAAAACGACAATCAGGATATTATCTCAGACGATATGTTGTGTGAGTGTGTACCTGGTATTCCTTATGTTGTGGGGACCGAAATCTGTTTACAGTGTCACATTATGAAGTAATAATGATGAAGTAGTATGAAGTAATTTACGTTGTGGGGACTTAAATGACAACATTTTTAGGTGAAGGCATGTTTTAAAGTTAGGCTGAGGTCAGGGTTACGATTATAATTATGGTTAAGATTAGAGTGTCTTCAGGAAATGAATGTAAGTCAGTGCAATGTCCTCTGAAGTCATGGAAACTGATGATGTGTGTGTGTTGCTCACCACAGGTTGTCTGGTGATGTCCACTAGGTCCTTAATGTTGTAATACTGGTGCTTCTCAAAGGCGGAGAAGAGCATGTCTAACACCACCTGTCGCTCGGCTCTCACCATCTTCCCCTCCGACTTCTTCTTCTTCTCATACTCCACCTGAAAGTCAGTCGGTAGATTTGTGTGTTTTCAGTCTGTGAAAGCGTCCGAATGCGACGCCACGAGTCTTATTCCCGACAGCGATGAACGTATCTAATGATGTCAAGTGAAACATTATCTTAAAACTGTTCTGTTTTATGATGTTTTATTTTTCTTCATACTTTACTTACAACTGCAACTCCATTATACATTAATCTGATCATTATTTTCCCCAGTTGCTGATTAATAATTTGACATGAAACAATAATAAATCCACCACCAGAACAGTAATGGTCGTGTAACTGCACCTTCACAACAACATCACATCACATGCAGGTAAATTGTGTCACACAGTGATTAATTAAATTCACACGCACACGCACACGCACGCACACTTGCTGTTAATAACACTCACATTGAAATCATGGTTGGCCACAGGCTTGAAGACAGAAGTGACGGCTCTCTCCAGCTGCTGCGATATACGCTGAGGCTTGGTGGACTCTTTAATCTGCAACCTATATATATACATATACATATGTATACATGTAAATGCATACATATGTGTATATATATATATATATATATATATATACAGAGAGAGAGAGAGAGAAGTTGATTTACACTGACAGGTTTCCCCGTTGGCACAAAGCAACAGTCAGCACCTTGAGTTTAAGTAAACCAAGAAGTGGCAGCTGCTGATTTTTTGCTCCAGTCACTGAGTGTATTTTATTTTGATCGATGGCTGACGCAAACGCAGCAGAGATACGTGCTGTCCCGCCATGACACAGCATATTCATAATGATATCGACAGTGATCTGCTGCGTTTGATTTTAAAGCTTCCTCTTGAACTGGAAACAATTTGACTGTCTATCGTGAAAGTTTGAGAAACTTTAACAGGCAAAATCTGCATTCATCTTCAGGAGAAAATTGGGGTTTAGTAATAAACAAAATGTACACGACGCGCATATGTGCTGCACTTTACCATCTATTTTCCTCTAAATTGGAACATAATTTACCAAATTGGCATCACGTTAAACTGAAACTAGCGATTGAGACGTTTAACTCCCAAACTGACAGAGTTAATTTTTAAATGGCTCATTTTCCCACAGACTTTCCATTCCAGTGGAGTTCTATTAGTTGGGCTTCACTTTTCAAATCAGAAGACTACGTCCATTATTATATGCAGTCTATGGTTGCGGTCACCTCCACACCAACTAGGTCGCGTCAAGACCCAGACCGAGGCAGCTTTAAGAAGAATCGTTTTGGTCTCAGTCCAAGAAGTGCAAAAAGAAAAGTATCTTCTACTTCTCACTCGATTTATTCCACCAGTAATTTTCTGAGGCGTCTCAACTGACCGTCTCGGTCTTGTTATTGTAGTCTTGACGACAAAACTAGTAGAAAAGTGACATTTCTGGCAAAACTCAAACCAACACCAGAACAACGTCTCCTGCCAAGATGGAGGCACATTGGCCAGCTGCTCTCCAAATGGTAGATTAGAAAATTGGAGTGAAAAGTGAAGTCTGAAGGGAAACAGAAGTGGGCAAATGTGACATTAGGACGTATTCACAGCGGTCAGTGGTCACAGAATAGTCTGCGAGTGTCACGTGACCCTGAAAAAAGTCTCGCACTCAGGGCAGACTGTGCTGTAGCTGTGCATCTGCCACACTGCAAAGCCGTTGCTATAGCGATACCGTCCACCAACTCTGGCTGGATTAATGTTTTTCAATAAGAAAAAAAAAAGAAAGAAAGGACGTGAGCGCTAAGTGAACACATCATAACTTCACTACTGCAGCTGGAACGAATTCACAACACTTCACTGTTGCTTTGCTCAGAGGTGAAAGAATCAAACTGTTACAGCTCAGCCTGATGTGATTGTGAGTCTCCAAACTATGAATAATTCGTCTGCGCTCTGTGAGCTCCTTTTCTGTAGTGGGAATACTGTGGAGTGTTACTCTCTGAAATATCAACTTCAGACGCCGGCGGTGCCGTGTTTGACTTTACTCAAACACATCTTACTTGAACTGTTTTGGCAGCTCTTTAGGACCCTTTTTTTAAAACGGCAGAAAGTCTTTAAAAGGAATACTTCAGCGATTTGCATTTAGCTTTATGCTACTAGAATAATCGTAGCTTTCCCCTGAGTCAAGAAATATCTTCATTCTATTCTTTGTTACATGCCCACCACTGCAACTTGGTCCGAGGCTTGAAACTGCAGCGCTAATTCAGATTAGAGCCACTTGTAGGGGGGCGGGACCTCATTCCCAGAATGTAAACAGTGTCCACCATCTTTGCTAACAGTTAAGCTAACAGCACCGAGTGTCACTGGTGGGCACGGAACAAAGAAAAGAAGGAAGACATTTCTGGGAAGTTGGGAAGCACCGTTTTTCAAAAATACTACCTCTATTGTAGTAACTCGGTGAAGTATTCCTTTAACAAACTATTAAAAGTCACTCACTTCTTTAGCTTCATGTAGTTGTCATTGACGACCGGTCTGCATTCAGCTCTGTACACCACCATCCCCTCCAGACGGATCTCGTCTACGGCAAACACACACATCAATTATTATTATTATTATTATTATTGTTATTATTAATCGACTATTAATGCATTCATCCCCTCATAAGGTCCACGCATGGTAGCGGTGTGAGGGCCTTCGAGCCTCAATGACCCCGAGAGCTATGCCAGCCAGAGGGCATCATTGCAACCATGCTGGACAGGTCGAGGCATAGAGGAACATGTGGACCGCCTCATCCCTGGGGTAAAAAAGGGTTAGAGTAGGGCCAACGACCCGACCTAGAAAAAAAAAGACTAGTTACACATGGTCATGGGAAAGGAAGTGCCGCCACACAGGAGGCTTATGACGCAAGGCAGTCAACAACTGGCACAACCTAAGAAAGAAGGCCCAGAGATGAGTCTAATGGAGGAATATCATTGGTGGCCTATGCTCTGACAGGGGAAAGGGCCTAACTAACTAATCCCTTAACCAGTTAGTGTTCTGTTTTTTTAATAAATAACACAAATGATCTGATTTTTTTTAGCTTCTTAAATGTGAATATGTTCTGGTTTCTTTGCTCCTTACAACAATTAAATCACTACAACTGAATTATTTTGGTTTGGAGACAATAAAGGACATTTACAGTGTAATCCATCCATTACTCGAGAATATAATCTACAGATGAATGGATTATGAAAATAATCGTTAGTTGCAGCCCCAATACACACAAACACAGGTTTGTGCAGCTATTCTTCGTAGGTCACTGCATTGACTTACTAGACCTCATTAGGACCAGGATTTGGTCTGGTCCTGACAAGGCCAGTGTTTATGCCAGAAAGGGTCTTTAAGAGATAACAAATACAAGTAAACAAACCATTTTCTTTCACCAAATTTAAAGGCAAGATATATAAAATAAAGATGATTTGAAAAAACTTTGTCTTTCTCTGATCGCCAGTTTTAGGATTATCCCCAGACACTGAAAAGCCAAAAGTAGAATCCTAGTTATGTTATGAACAGATCATGTGGAAGATGAACAACAGACGGGAATTATTCCTGAAAATATGTGAACCCAGTATTGACTAGCTCATGATCAAACACCGGTCTTTTGTTTACACGTTTATGGTGAAATGCTCAACATATTTGTTGTCATTCTACTTATTTATTACATCTTTGTTTGTCTGTCCTCTCATTTTTGATTGTTAATGTTATGTTTTTGTTGTCAATTTTAAAAAAAAGGAAAAAGCAATTTCTCCCTTCCAACACTCATAGTGAACTCAAAGACAGAACGGTATCACTAGATCAATTCTCCTATGTTTCTTCCAGTTCCATCCAGGTTTTTCTTCATTCGTCCTTTATTATAACATGTATTAGTTATTTTGTGCTGCAGAACAGCAACCTGCTGTGAACCACTTTTAACTGCCAGTGTGAATGTGACAGTTTAACTGTTACTTTCACTCTTTTCCCATATAATAAACTATTATTTAAGAAGATGATGCAAAGATACTGCAGACAGGATCATTAAAAAAAAAAAAAAGCAAAAATGTAGACCTGGAAATGTACACAGATAAAAATGATGCACTAAAACTGAAACTGAGTTTTCATGACATAAAATCGTGTTAAATCAGGATAAATGAGTTTCTATCTTCTACCATTTTATACATACTGGCTTTTTCAGTTTTATAAAAATGTGGAAAAGCATGAATCAATAGATTTAAACCAGTTACTATCAAGTCAGCCTTCTTAAAGCTTTTCAAAACACACTGCTTCATGTTCTGCTTTTTCTTTTTTACCCGACTCTCCCTCTCATTTATTGCATTTATTTTTCAAGTTGTCCTTTGAAAAGCCAGCTTTTAGCGAATTATTCCACTGTTCAAAACAAAGACCTTTTTCCCTTTTCAACCGTTTGATGCCTCTTCTCGTCCACTCCAGTCATTTTCACACACCAGTTTCATTGTTTATCCTCTTTTTTATTTTTTATTATTTTGTGTGTTTCGACTGACCAGGAGTCCAGTTGGTGAGCGTTGGCGTTACATTGGCTGCAGCTTTGTCTATTGTGCATTGTTGTATGAATTGGCAACTGTTTGTATCTGGACGGAGAGACGGAGAGAGAGGCTGAGTTTTTACATTCTCTTACAGAACAGCTGAGGATCTCCAGCTGTCAATCGCCGTCATCCAAGTGTAAGTGAATCCTCGAGGAACACATGTCCCTTGTCATCACGCTGTCCTCACTCACACCCACTCTCTCTTCCCATTGTCTCTGTCCCTCCCAGTCAAAAAAAAACAAACAAACACGGGGGCTGAGACGCGAAGAAACTATTCCAGGAAACGACGCCTCCCCGTCCCCGACGTCACCTGCTGCGACGTCAGTCTCTGATGACGGAGACGCAGCGGGATCAGCAGTCAGTTCTCCAGTCTTTGTATGTATTAATCATTCTTGGTATACTTTAGTATTGGATGTCACCGCAAGTCTTCATTTCAAGTGGAAATGAATTGAATGTACGCATTTGAAGTCATCAAAGTCTTGAGTCCTGTGTGAGTCATAGACGTTGTATAAGAATGGACGTAGTTATCCACTTTGAAAAGTGAAGCCTAGGAAGTAGGACAGGAATATAGACGATAAAGCACACAGCACACACGAGTGTGATTGCTGCCCATCTTTGATAAACGTTAGATACTTTTACTACGATTAGTTTGACGGATGTCGACAGGGAAAACGTGGGGAGCGAGTTCCAGACGGACAGCGACTCCAAGACGACTTCCGGCCCGTAGCAGTAGCCAATCAGCATGCAGCTTCCTAAGGCCCGCCCACGGTCAGAATCGCAAACAAAAAACCACGGCGCAAAGAACAAGTGAGGGAGCGCAAAAAAAAGAGTGAGCAAACAAAATTCCGATCATTGCAAACAAAAAGTGTATTTTCAAACAAATAAAATACAATATTTTTGAATAATTACATCGATAGTTTAGTAGGGTTGATTTTTGTTTGCTCACTTTGCTTTGTGAGAAGTGTTGTTTGAAAATATTGACACCACTCTAATTCCACACAACAGGAGCCGGGTGACGCCTGCCTGTCTCACCAAGCCACCATTACTCATTCCAGGTTCTGGAACAGGTCAAAACAAGTGGATCAGAGAATCAGAGCAAGAAAAAGGTAAAATCTCATCTAATCTGTGCTTATCTAATCCAATGCAATCATGTGACTCTCACAGGTGGTTAAATACATCCGTGTAAATGTTATACACCTCAGTTGTTTGGATTAAAACGACACAATGTAGATTTTAAGATTATTTTGATGGGGATTGAGCAGGTCTGTGTCGCCTGCTTTGACAATATGGAGCCTCTGGTTTTGGGTCCGTGCCACAAAAAGAAGTAGTCGTCGTGGTTATTTTGAACATGATAATGATATAAAATAAAATAAAATGACAATACAATACAAGCTGCGAAAGGAAAATACAATGATTTCATGTACTCTGCAAAGGGCTGGGACGAACTATTACATTCTACTTTCCAATGACTCACTTTTGTTTGTTGCTTTTTGTTTTATTTCATTATTGTGCTGTTACTTATGCTTGCAAAACTTTTTTTGGGTGTTAATAGACATCAGTGTTTCCCTTACGGGGAAGACGGACACTGACACAAACTCTTAAAGGAATCGCGACGTTCATGTTTCTTTTACCGACAGCAGTCGATATAACACCTGAACATTTGTCTGAACCCGACATTGAACTAAACATCAGGACTCCGGGTGCTGCTCCAGTTTTTTTTATCTGCTTTTCAGGTATTTACTAACAACTTGCTCCATAAAATATCAGAAAACCTTTAGAAATGTTGACCGGTGTTCGTCAAACCTGGTAATGATGATGTTCTCACAATGTCTTGTTTTGTCCACAAACCAAAATGTTTCACTTTTAATGAATTCTTTGTTATCCAGAGTAAAGTAATGAAGAAAATACTCACATTTAAGAAGCTTAAACAATCGGAAATCTTGTTTTAATCATGAAAAAAATGGATTATTGATTATCAAAATAGTCGCAATATAAAGTTCAAAATTAAAATGAAATCAACAAATGTTAAGAGTAGAAACAGTAATTGCAGGAGCCAGTATTGAGTTCATTTAGTTCAGAGTTAATAAATGCAGGATTACTAGTTACAGTGTCATTTGTGAACAGTTAAAGTCGCTAACCGTTGGCCTTAAGCCTTTGAGAAAATATTCTTATATGAGGAAAGGAACGTGGCTTTGTGGACCTTTATTATTGTTATTAAAACCTCTGTTTATTAGATTACTGAAGAGTACAGTGGACCCTTGATACCTTTGACAGATATATTTAGGGTTAGGGTTTCTGACCGTTATGTTACTGTTAAATCTATAAATCCTCAGTCACAACCTGGAATACTTCTGCATGTTGTTGTCGATGGATGTGTTATGTGGATGGAAATATAACCAGGATGTACGAAACAGTACCTGCGAGTCAAGCCCATTGGAACCTTTAGGAATTAAGTTTACGTTTGCCATTTTATATTTTTCTTATTGTCAACAAATCCCAGAAAAACATAAAACGGGCAGAAACGTGTACTGCACTTCTTGAGTCAGAATCAGGAGGCAACAGTGAATGTGTTCAGGCCAAATGAAGTCACATGTGATGCTGTGGCGATACGGACACAAACACCCACATAGATGCGGTGCAGGAACATGTCAGCCAGAGCACCAGTGTGGCTCCGTGAGTGTTGTTGCTTTGAATAGACTGTGGTCAACAATAGAGAGGAAGCCCTGTGGCACAGAGGAGAGAAACACACAAACACACAGAGTGCAGGAGCTTCTCAGCAGCACCGCTTCACTCTTTTTTATTCCCAGCCTTGACATGTTTACTGTTAATCAAAGCCGAACAAAAGCGGAACGTCTACCGTCACCATGGCGACCAAACACATGCCACCTGACGTCGCGCGTGTGTCCCGCCACATTCCGTGGAGTGCCCGCCAGGGTCAGCCTCTGATCTCACGAACTCTGGAGCGAGCGTCACAAGTCTCGCTAATGTTCGTCTTCGCCTTCCACACAAAACTGGATACAATTACATGCAATTATTAGCTGTGAGCCAATAACAGGTCTAAAAACACACACCCACACACACACACGAGAAGCATGTGTGCATGTGTTGGTGCTGCAGCTCCACTGAACATCCCTGATGTGCAGGAGCTCTGGTTAAACACGGTCAAGGCTGTCCACCGATGAAGAATGGCTCCCCCCCTCCCCCCTGTTCTGGTTTTCTGGATCCAGGATCCAGAACGAGGACGAGAAGAGTCTTTTTCTAATAAGATCACGGGTCGACGAACAAACGCGGCCAGCGTAGCTCAAGGTTTCTGTGAGTGGGAGGAACACTTAAGATGGAATACTGGTCTCTTGTGTGTTGTAGAGCTGGATCAGTAGGAGGGTGTTTTTTATCTGTTTTTATTTGAATTTTCAATTTAAAAAACAAAAACCCTGAATGGAAAATAAGAAATAACAACAAAACAAAAACACCTTGAAATATAAAAGTGTTAAGGCTTGAGTGATTTTGACTGAAATTGTGACATCAGAGGGACGTCATTATTCTCATTTTCATTGGAAGAGCATTATATGTATATTTATTTATATTTATATTTATTATAATACCTTCTGCTTCTGCCACTGAGGACTGAGAACATGTTTAAATGTAAACAAGACAGTGAAGCGGAGAGATAGTGACCCACAGCAGGGGTCTCAAACTCAAAATGACCTGAGGGCCAATGAGTAGTCTGGTCAGAAGGGGGCCAGTCTAGAAAGACAGAATTTCAAAGTAAAAGCATTTGTTTTGATATTGAATGATGTATATTTTGCAATAGAAAACACATTTATAACACAAACAATATATACACTGAATCCAAATAACACTCTAAACACACATGTGATGAATAGAAGTGAATGTATTATTATTATTATTATAATAAATATTGCTAACAAACATTTTAGTATTATAATCTGTCCAATATTCTACGCACTGTCACGAAAATCGAGAATCTGAGACCTCTGATTTAGAGGCGCTTCACTCTCTGGTTTTAACAAGTCCCTTTTCTCCAGCCTTTGTTGTTAAAAACACACCAATACACACTGACAGCGTATCACACTAAAGTTCAGGGATTCAATAAAAACATAATCTCTGGTTTCCTTCAGCTGGTGTCACTGTGCTGAGACCCTGCAGCTAAACAGAGGAATATACAGTCTGCTGAGACTCAGTCTGTGAATCACCCACTTTTTCTATTACTTTCTATTCTTCTGCTGTGGCTCGGGCTGAGGAAACAGCCGATTGTTCGCTGAGGGATTCATGGTTTTGTGAAAATGAATTCATCAAGAAAGAAAAATTCAAAACAAAACAAAAGGAACTCAAATGACTATACAGTATTGTGCAAAAGCTTTGGCGTCGACTGCTTTGTTGTTTTTACGTCTGCGATCGTTGACATTTGGATCGGAACGATGTGACGATGGCGTGAAGTCGGTCTTGTATATTAACAAGCTGTCAGTGACTAACTTGTGCTTAGAGGCACTCGGGGAAACACGGTGTGTACATTAATACATGCAGGGAAAGGTAAGAGAGTGAATAACATGACTCTGATTTGGTAATTATTTAAGGATAGAGAGGAATGTGTGAGTGAAGACGGCAGAGAGAAGGGTCACTCGTCCACCCCCTCACACTCATCTCTTACTTCCATCTGCTTCGAGGCCTTTCCCTCACAGGTCTGACCTTCCTAATGTTAAACACAAGAAAACAGCTTGCCGCCCACCAGGCCTCCCATCACATCGTTCCTGTCTCTGGATAAAATAACCTCCTCTTTTCCTGCGTGTGCACAAACACACACACACAGAGCATATACGGGCGTTAAAGCGGCAAATACACATAAAAGTCAGTTATTAGCATGCAGAACGGAGGCTGCAGCTCCGCATCGTGAAACTATCCTCTTTTCTTTTCTGGTTTTCGTTTACCAAAACTAATTTGTCTCACAAGCAGCAGCAGCAGCAGCAGCAGCAGCAGCAGCAGCAGCAGCAGCAGCTCTGACTCATTGCATAAGCTGCTTCTGTGGCTGCGCCTCAGGCCACTCGAACTCCAACAGACGTTTCACGATGATTCCATCGCTCCTCTATAAACATGGTTGCTCTTACCTCTGATCTGGACCGAGTTCTGACTGAAGCCTGATGACCTGCTGGTTAAAATGCTAAGTTTGAGGTGATTTTAACTCTGACTAATCATTTTTAAAACCTTCAGAATGACGTGTTACCTTATACTGTATAAGCAACATAAGGACAGCAGCAGTGTAGTGAGGTGGAAATGGAAATATAAGACTTCTTATAATGTTTGCATCACATTTCCAGAGGAAAGGAAGAAAGAAGGATCAGGAGAAAGAAAAGAAAAGAAGCCACTGGGAATGACTTGAGTCAGTGTTACACTTGGAAAATGTCAGGGAATTAATGGAGGGAAAATGGCCTCACTTTGGGAAAAGTGTAGTGATGTAGGTCTTAAAGAATGTGATGTTCAAACTCGAGGAAATAAGCTTGGCGACAAGTGAGAAACACTCATTTTTCTGATGAAACACTGCGACACAGACTCCACAGTCATTATGCGACAAAGCAACTCAGACCCTGTGATTAATGAGCATTGTTTTCATTGCACCACATTCTGGAGAAAGTTCTGCCAAACCCTCAAATGTGAAATTTGCTGTTCAAATCACAGACTGCGAGCGGTAAAGTCATTACACAAAAACAGTGGCAGGTAAATGCTCCAACTAGACCTTTATCTGACACTACAATAAGATCACAGACTCTAAAGAGATACACAACTGTGTGTGCGACCATTATTTGTGTCCCCTGACACACTGTACTTAACACCTTTTCGTGGAAACACAGTGTAGGTTCCTGCCACTGCTCAGGTTCAACACAAATACTTTGAAGGCATATTTGGCTTTTTATTTTTCCCTCCACACTCCTTTGTACATACTGTATGCTCATTCATGTATAGTATCTGGGGGGAAAAACAAGCAGTAACCATGGCAACAACTGCATGGCAGGGACATGGCAACACAAAGTGAGCGCATCTTAAATAGACTGCATCAGGCTGGAGTCGAGTTGAGCTCAGGTTAATCTCTCGCCCTCAAATATCAGTTAAAAAAAACCATGTTCAATGATCAATTTGGCGCTTTGATATTTACAGCTTTAAATAATCAATCCATCAATCAGGGCTACATTTTATTTTTGAACTTTCGTAAGTTTTCACTGAACGCTCTGAAATGGGAAGGCTGTCAAAAGTCTTTGATATGAGCAACGTGAACCACATCATTACCTCTGT
The DNA here is from genome assembly GCF_019176455.1 of Solea senegalensis. Lineage (NCBI taxonomy): Eukaryota > Metazoa > Chordata > Actinopteri > Pleuronectiformes > Soleidae > Solea > Solea senegalensis. Next base: position 113,969 of record NC_058022.1, on the reverse strand, counting down.
GATGTCAGTGGTAATGATGGTGTTGCAGGTACATGTGAGGGGATAATGATACAGCTGCTATAAAAAGCAACGCGTTGCCGGGCTCACAATGACAGCCGCTCGAGCCTCGTCAGAGAATATCAGTGACGCCATGAAAACCGGTGAAGCTGTGCTTCTCAGAGCGCCGGAGCAAACAGACGGATTCATGTCCGAACGGAGCGGAAATCATTTTTTAGACATGTCGCCTCAAGAATCTGATCAATCACAAAAACTGTCCGTGCACACACAACAACGAAAAAAACCAGTATGTACAGAGAGGGTATTATTGACTGCATGGCTACACAGAGAGCACACAAGGAGAGAGAGCAGGGATGCATTCACATCAGAGACGGTGTGTGAAATGGACGTTGTCCTCCAGTGGCAAAACAAACTCCGGTTGTGAAGATTTGACTGGCAATATGTCAGTGTTTAAAACCAGATTCACATTAATCCGTTCATTTTCTATCCTCCACATGAGACAATCCCAGCTGACACAGGGTGAAAGGTCGCCAGTCCATTTAGTGTCCACTTAACTGCCACCGTGTGGCTGTTAAACGGGAGCGTCATTTATAAAATTGACATAATGTGCTATTGAAGAAGATCTGAAACTAACAACCGAGACCATTAACTCCACTGGAAAACGTTTAGCATTTAGCTGCAACTAACTATTATTTTCCAAAATCGATCAATCTGTCGATTATTTCAGAAAATGTTGATCAGTGTTTCCTCAAACCGGGAAAGGATGATCCTCTCAAATGTCTCATCTTGTTGTCTTGTCCACATTTGAATGATTTCTTAGTTACATGGAGAAAAGAAACCAGAAAATATTCACATTTAAGAAGCTGAAAAATCAGAAAACCTGCTTTAATTCCTTAAAAACACTCAGACCGATTAATCATTTATTAAAATAGTTGACGATTCATTTAGTAATCGAATAATAATCGAGTAATTGTTTCAGCCCTAAAATCAAGCGAGAAGTAACTTCCACTTCTGTTCAAACTGAGTTCTATTAGCAGTGGAGTCGCCCCCTGGTGGCAAACTGGCACTTCTCTCCACATACACGTTTCAAACTGCAGAACTACGTTCATTTTCGTGATATTTGGATGGTCGATTCTAGTGTGAACTCCGTCTGCACCAATCAGAGGAAGAATAGCATTTTTTGCGTCGCTCTCTCTTTTTGGTGAGCGGAGAAGAAGTGAGCGAGGACCACAAACTGCGTGGAGACAGGTTGAATACGGACGCCTCCTGGATTCATGTGGAGAAGAAAGGCGTCAGATCTCATCAGAGCCAGCTGTTGCATGCTTTCCGCATTACATGACATCTGTGCTAATAATTTGGTTAGTGCTTGGAGAATGGGATCATATGTGCCGGTTTCCTGAGAAGCACGGATGCTCACGTTGATGCTCCATGAAAAGGATCTAGAGATTTGGATTTGTACGCACATAAGGGAAAAGCATTTCCCTTACACCGTTAGAGGCCTGAAACAGAAAAACAATGCATTTGACTCACATCAGGAGCACAACAATTAAGCCAAGCATTAGCTGTAAATGAATCCCAAGACGGTTTTCATCAGCAAAGGCACACGCCTGTAAACAGACCCTGGTCTATACACGATGACACAACAAGGAGGAAACAGGAGAGAGGGAATTAGTCACTGATTGGATCTCCAAATATAATTTTCCATTAGAGCTCGTCACCACGAGGCCCAGAGGCTGCTTCATTAAAGGAGTCCATTCATTAGCTTTGTAGAGGATGAATGGATGGACAGATGGAGGGATAGGTAGGTAGATAGGTAGCAGTGGACGTGCACGACAACATGATTAGAACGTGTCACTAGTTCTTTAAAGAATCAGCGGTGAAAAACATCACTTCCACGGAAGCTCAACTTTTCTTGAGAGTCAATGGAGCAGTCTAGACTGCTCAGCTGCTCGTTGTGTGTTATTTGCTTGCCTCATTTTTTTATTTGTACAAATACACTTCCTTGTTCTAGTTGTTCGTTTGCAGAATAGATTTTATGTAAAAATAATTGGCCCTGGAACGAGTTTCCCCCCGTTTCAAAGACCAGGTAGTTTGACGAGTTTGGTGTGGAAGAACTTTCCTGACCCGCACAGAGCCCTGACCTCAACCCCATCGAGCACCTCTGGGATGAACTTGGAGAAGAGAATTGCGAGCCAGGCCTTCTTGTCCTACATCTGTGCCTGATCTCATCAATGCTCCACATAATAGATGGACACAATTTCCCATAACACAAAATCTTGAGGGAAGTCTAAAAAGAAGTGTGGAAGCTGTTAGAGCTGCAAAATGGGGACAAATTCATGTACTTGAATATGTCATTGTCCAGTCCCTGGTCAGGTGTCCCAATACTTTTGTCCATACAGTGTAGATAGACAGACGGACAAACTAAAGAAGAGCCGATGGTTGTCTCCGTCAGACAGAGCGGATGTGTTGAACTTTTATTGCTTGTGGTAGAAAAGATTGTTTTATGAACCGGTCCTTGTGACAGCAAAGCAGTCACAACACTCTCCCCGCTGCCTGTGACATGCATTCATCTGCTGCATACATAATGAGAACCAGTTAACCATTCATTTACTGACGGACTGGACTGCTCTAAGTCAATCTCTCATCCTTACCAACTCCCAGCCCTTTTCAGAACGGTGCATCACGGGTTTAAGAGCCACAAACAGAATTACAGCATATTTCAGGGGTGACGAGCCTCCAGCACCCACGCTGTATACAGACCATAATATATACGACCCTCAAGACAACGCAGAGAAGAGGAAAAAAAACTAGCAGCAAGTAATGTTTTCTGCGATAAAAGAAAATAACCTTTAACCGGAGATAAACATGTCCCTCAGATTGAGATCCCCGCTGATTTCCTGTCATTCCTCAGTCTAGGTGAACAAAGCGCTCACGTAACACGAATCACGACGAGTGTCAAGAGAAGACAGGAGGACTCATAATGTCATACTTTCCCAGGGGAAGGAACAAACTATTATTATTTTACAAGAGGTAGAAAGGGTTTTGGAATAAAGACAGACAGTCTGACAGTGACAGTGATGACACACAAATGATGATGTTCTTGTTTTGTCCACAAAGCAAAATGATTCCGTTTGTAATGATTTCTTTCATCATATGGAGCAAAGAAATGAAGAAAACATTCACATTTAAGAAGCTGAACCAATCAGAAATCTTGTTTTCATCATGGAAAAAGCTTCAAAATGATTAATTGATGATCAAAATAGTCATTAATCATTTATTTGAGTGATTGTTTCAGCTCTAGTCCAGACAATATTTAATCTAAAAATGGTATTTAAATACACATTTTCTTCCGATGTAAGCCATATTGCGCGAATATGCGTGAACGTGAATACACATACGCATATGTTGTCTAGTTAAATAATGATTGTATTTGCAAAATACAATGTGCAAAACATGAAAGTTAATTTCCATTTCCATACATATTTTTGATTATATTCATTTGAACCTTTCAAACATGCACAGAGAGAGAGAGAGATGGAGAGAATACAGCTGACAGACTTCCATAATGAATTAAGCAAAAGATTGACAGCTCCGAGCTCATACAAGACCCTATTTTAAGTGGTTGCCATGCCAGCTTCACAGCAGTCAGTGGCTCCATGTTACACCACAAGCTCTGAGAGCAGCGCCATGAATAATTCACCACCTATAAGAGGTGGAGCGCGCACCAATTCAGGGGGGTTCAATTCAAACAGGTTCCAGTGAAGAGGCAAAACAGTTGTGACGGCTTCTCGCCCGACTTTGAAGACGGCGGCCGTCTTTAACGAGCCACTTTTCATCAACGGGAGGCAGAAAGCAGGTCAAACCTCCCACAATCCGCTCCGCTGCATCTTGGCCTCGTTTGCAATTCCAATCGAGTGCTGTTGATGATAGCACTAATCGCTTATGATTAGAAAATCACCGCAGAGGCAGAGAGAAAGAGAAACATACACACAACAACAGGCAATATTTCAGTAACCTGCACCAATGATGTGTTACACTTGGTTTAGGGTTAATTAATCTTCCACTTACAAACCGCTTCCACTTACGACAGCGGCTCTGGTGTCAAACTTCACAAATGATTCACAAATATCACACGACTGTCTCTCACAGTCTGTCATTTTATTTTTGTAGAATTTGTTGTCGACAGGAAATATTCCAGGACATATTAACTCCTGAAAATGTTTCCATTTCTTGTTGAATTTAAATGAGCAGACACATTTGTTTTGTGAACTGAAAAATGTACAGCAAAAAAATAGACAGATAATTCAAAGTTTTGACTTTAAATCAAGATCAAAGTTAGAATCCTAGAATATTCATACCAGTGCTGCAATGATTACTAAATTAATCGTCAACTATTTTCACAATTGATTCATCGGTTTGAGTGTTTTTTTAATAAATAAAACAAATTCTGAGTTTTCAGCTTCTTAAATGGGCTTATTTTCAGTTTCCTACGTCGATAAAACTGAATCATTTTGGTCTGTGAACAAAATAAAACATGTGAGAACATCATCGTTTCAAGGTTTGGGATTAACCGATGACGAAAATAATCCTAATCTGACATAATCTATCCGACTGCTTTTGCAGAAACAAAAGGAGCACTCTTTAATTATATTATATTTTATTGTGATTTGACTCATTTTGGAAGAAATAAATATTCGTACTCCTTGTGACATTTTGCTGCGTTGCTATGAGACCAGACCCCCTGAGAAGTGGCCTTAACGTCTGATGGGCGACTCTTTGAATGAATTACTCAGTGCTCAACCTGTTCATTAAGAACAAAGCAGCAGTGGAGCAGGTGAATGAGTGCACATTAGGTGCTTGTTTAAGCGTTAAAGGGGTTGGGAGACAAGACAGACGGAATCGACTCTGCTCGGAGTTTGTTCCACCGCGGAAACAACGAACCAGAGGAGTTTGGACTGTGACACCAGACAAGTGTAGCCAGTGAGGATCAATGATGGGATGACAGAACAAGGAGGACGAGTATTAAAGAAACACGGAGTGAGGTTCAGAGCAACAATGTTAAAAAATCATCTGTTCATAATTTGGCAGTATAATTATTCCACTCTTCTTGGAAGACTTTCCTCAAGACTTTTAAAGTGTTTCTGTGGGAATGTGTGCCCATTTATTATGTAGAGCATTTATGAGGTCAGGCACTGATGATGGACGAGAAGGCCTGGCTCGCAATCTCTCTTCCAGTTCATCCCAAAGGTGCTCTATGGGGGTTGAGGTCAGGTCAGTCCAAGTTCTTTATAGTCCTTGCTTTGTGCACTGAGGCACGGTCGTGTTGGAATAGGAAAAGGGACTTTCTGAAACTTATGCCACAAAGTTGGAAGTGTTATGATTGCCCTTCATTGGAGATAAGGAACCTAGAGCCTATGGAATTAGATTTGTGTCAATATTTTCAACATGTCTTCCACTATGAAGTGAGAGAACAAAAATTAACCACAAAATAAAATACGCAAATAAAATAACGATTTAATCATTGGAAAATACACTTTTTGTTTGCAATAATCGGAATTCTGTTTGCTCCGACTCTTTTGTGTTCGCGCTCGCTGATTTGGTCTTTGTGCCATGGTTTTTTGTTTCTCGATTCTGACAATGGACGGGAAGTAGTCCCTGGAATATAACGTTTATAATCTGACAAACGTTCGAGTCTTACAATTATTTTGTCGGATGTCAACGGGGAAAACTTGGGGAACGGGTTCCAGACGGACAGCCACTCCAAGCCCATGACGACTTCCGTGCTGATTTTGTGGTCCATTTTTGTTAGCTCAATTCATAAAGTGTTGTTTGCTTCTTAAAAAGTGAAAATACTGGCACAAATCTGGTGTGTTTGTTTGGCAACAATGGAGGAGAACGCTGACCTCGAGAGCTGAATCTCAATAATGAATTCATTGCGATAAGTTCCATTTCTAAATTTCCCCTTTCGGGAACAGATAACGTCACACGCTATCTTATCTTACATAGCTAATGTGTGCAACTGTAGAGGACATTCACATTTTTTTCTATTTACACTGTTGGGAGTTATATTTTGGAATAGTGCAACGATGAGTTTCAAACAAATACTTTAAGGCGCTATTTTTGGGTTACTTTAAAGTATGTGCCCGTATACATAAATGCGTATCTGTACATACTGTGTATGGACGTCCTCTTTCTCCATATGTTCCTTCAGAGGAGGAAACATATTTTTGGGGATCACAGAACAGGCACTTTTATAAGCAGTGTGTGTTATTGTTTGTCGTTTTAGTCAATGACGTTTGAATAAAGTACTAATAATAGTACTCATCCAAACACAAAGTGCAACTGTATATAATATTCATAACCCGCTGTCATCTGAAATGGACTGTGATTGGTCGCACGAGTACGAGCGCAGAATCACAGGAAACACGCACTTATGTTGGTGTAAGTGTTTTCTACCATGTCAGTGGACTGCTGCAGTTCCCCGAGGATCGTCAACTGTCCATGGGATTGGCCAGTTTAAAATCTGGCCTTCACAAACAGACCTCTGTTGACCGTAACTGGTACATTTCCTCAACAGGACCCCAAAAAGCAAAGAGTCAGTCACCGCACAGGCAACACTTACTCGCTGGAACAGAGCGCTGCTTGTCACCTTTGCGTGAAAAACAGGGCATTTTACATAAATGCATTTCCTGTTGCTCTCATTTGCATAAGTAAGTACAGCAGCCTACTTGTCCCCGTCATAACCAGAGGCGAGACAGCGAGAGCATGCCAGCAAAAAAAAAACCCAAAATAAACTGGATCGCTTTCCAAACAGGTTCCAGTTCACATAGAGCGCTGTGTGGTAAACAGATGGATTTGGCTGCAAAAGGAGAGTCATATTCAGACTCACACACAAACTGAGACAGTTTCACAGCAACCCCCCCTCCATCTGGTGGTGTGTGTGTGTGTGTGCATATTCCCAAAGCTCAGCTCTGCACCTTTTTTAATCAGTGATAATTAGGGAAGGGGAGCAAACAGAAAGAGCTTGTGGAGTTTTGTGCTTTTATCTTGTTAGCTCACATATTCCGTCTCTTTCCTCCCTGTATGTGACGCTGTCTGCCCACCCACTCTTGAGAGTGTGAGAGAGGGGAGAGAGAGAGAGAGAGAGAGAGAGAGGAGGGACACCAAGCAGCACAGAGAGCCAGTCTGTTTCCAGCTCCCACTTCACTGTAGCTCTTCTGCCAGACAGGACTCAGCCTTCCACCATCACACACGCTCTCAGAAACATTCACTCTCTCTCTACACGACAGCTGACAACACCTTGTGCAGATTCTTCAGCTGCACCACAGGCTCACACATCTCAAGATTCAAGAGAAAGAGAGAGTGCGTGAACACGTTGACTCAATTTTGTGCTGCACACACAAACGCAGGCACACCACCAGCTCTGAGGAGGCTGGTCCGAGGTTGGAAAAGGTGACTCGAGCATGGAATGGAACCTCAGAAGGATGGAAAGTGAACTGAGGCACATCAATCCAGATCTGCTGCAACCCAGCAAGAGCTTCAAGAAGCCGTCCTCGGGCACCATCACCCTCAATGTGGGCGGGTTCCTCTACACTGCCCACCGTACCACGCTGTCCAAACACCCAGGCTCCTACCTGGAAGAGTTAGCCAACGGTAAGAAGCCGGTTCAGCACACTGACTCCATGGGTAACCCGTTTATTGATAGAGATGGTCCGGTTTTTCGCCATGTGCTCAATTTCCTGCGAACTGGAGAGCTCCAGCTGCCCGACGACTTCAGGGAGGCGGGGCTCCTGCGACGGGAAGCCAACTTCTACCACCTGAGCGAACTGGTGGAGGCCGTGGTCGACTGGGAGAGTCAGAGGGCAGCCCAGCGAGAGCCCGCGTTTCTGGAGGTGACGGATAGCCACGAGAGGTCACAGGGCCTCAAGGTGTACTGCAGTGACCCCACCTTCATCGAGAAGGTCAAGGGGCGACTGGTGCAGATCTCCAAGAGCCGCCTGGACGGCTTTCCGGAAGAATTCGAGGTGTCGTCCAACGTGATCCAGTTCAGGCACTTCATCAAGTCGGAGAGTGGCTCGAGGCTCGTTCTGAAGGAGGACAGCACATTCTTGTGCACACTCGATTGTCTTAAATTAGAGGCAGTGATGCTTGCACTAAAATCGGGCTTCAAGCTGGTCACCAGCCTCGACAGCAGCAAAGGATCTGTGGTGGTGGCTGAGGCCCTGCACTTCGTCAAGTAGGATGGTGGCAAAAAAAAAAAAGAGAGAGAGAGAGAGAGAAGGAGAAAAGAGTTGTGCCTGATTCCATTTCCACCCTGCTATTGTAAGGTATCGGGTTGAAGATCTTGTAACATGTAATGTGTCATGGTTTGGTAGAAGGAAATTAGGTGGTGGACTGTCTCACAGGATAATGTTAAAGTGATAGTTCAGATTTTTAGGTTGTATGAGGAATCAACTGCAAACTGATGTTTGTGTCGCTTTGTAAAGCACTCACTCTTTGCACCAAAGTCTACAGAGAAAATCAGCGATATCAGTAAGTTGAGATGTGGTATTTTTTGTTGTTTTTTTACGTTTGAGTTCAAAATCCTTTTTTCCGATTTACTGAAGTGACACAAACTTACCAAATGAAGCAGTAGACAGTAGTAGCAGCTCCTACTGTATGTCCCTGCAAACTAAAAACACTGATTTTCTCAATAGACTTTGGTAGTGGAGAATGATGGGGTTACAAATTTCAGTTTCCAGTCAGAAACGATATTGGAGACTTAAGCAGGCAAAGATTATGAGGTGAGCCTTCTTTTTTTTTTCTTAAATGGCTAAAATCAGTTTGATGGCAGCTATTTGTCAGTGAGAGCAAGCATCAGTTCTAAGGCTGGTTCTCACACCTTTTATTGAAGTCAGCATTCGATCAGCATCTCTTACAACCACACTTTGGAAAAAAAAACCTGAACTATCCCTTGAATACCTTTACAGGACGTGACAGAAAGACTCGTTGACACTGACCTCTGCACTGCTTTGTGATCTAGTCATTATAGAATTTAGAGAAACTAACATTGACATCAGCATCAGTGGTTTCTAAATAGGATGTGATTTCACACACACACAAGTAAAACTGTCATAACGTGACACTGAATCCGAGAGACAAAAGGTGTCAAACCGAGACTCTCGCCATCAACAGCATAATCAGTTGATTTGTCTCCGTACAATAAATGCTTCTGCTGCTGCTGCTGCTTCAGCGAAAACCAGCCGTGATGTGCACCGTCGTGCCATTCAGCTTTTACTACGGTGCGCGTGTGAGCGCGCGTAAATGTGTGTGTGCGTTTGTGAGCCGTGTTACAGTTGGTTTAATGGCTTGTGTTTAGTTTATTAGCCCAAAGGATCCCGAGGGGGTGGGGTGGGGGGATGGGCTGGGGTGGATCCACATCAGACTGAACCGGAGCTAAGTGTCTCACATGTCGACCAGTGCAAAGAACCACGGTTACTGTAAGGGCTTTGAATCTAGCATGATGCATGTGCACTGAATACACTGTGTGTTTGTTAGTGCTGTGAGCGTCTGTGAAGCCGGTGCCACAACGATGTCGACGACTTTTCATTGTGAATATTTTACAAATAAAGGTGACGCTGAAACTATTGGCTCAACCATGTATTTAAAGAGGGGGAACGTGTGTGTACAACTGAATGCCATTGTGTTTAACTGTGTTAATACAATATAGTCGGGGTATTTTGTTTGCATCTGGAAAAGATTCATTAAGGCCCATCAGAACCTGTTCTGCACAGTGTGTTACTGTTAAAATGTCCCTGTTCTGGAACTTTCTGATAGACACACAGAACAAACCTTAATCAATAACATTTTCTTTTCATAATTAACTAATTTATCACTTGGGAACATCATTTGTCCACGTCTGGAAAAGGTTCCCAGAGACATTAATCATTTAAATAATAGAGGGTTGCCATGCTGCTCAGTTTTTTGTTGCCTGAATAAAAGTATTTCTTCTCCATAACTCTACCTATACACATACATTCATGTGTATTACTGTGGTTTACATTTTACAGTACTCAACTTCATTTTCTGTCAGTTTGGGTATGTTTTGTATTATTCTGTGATGAACTGCTGAAACTCCTCTTTCTCGATCCTGTCTTGAAATAAATTTCTACCAAAAATCTACAGCTTGAGAAATTGTAAAGACAAATATCAACACGAAGTTTGACAACAGGAGATTGTGTCCGCGGAGGTACAGCTGATTTGAGACACGTCTTCTTTGATTTTTTTTCTCAATCCCTCTCAATGAATCGTAGTATTTATTCAATTTCCAAAACAACATTCGTCTCACAATTCAATTACAACGTGTCATTTCCTGCCATTTATTCCACCTGCTCTAGTAACGGACACACTACGTTGTACTGGTTTGCTGCCAGCAGAGTAAGGCAACTCCAACAGGAGCAGTTCCAAAGAATCAGTGAGGATATTTGGTGATGTTTTTAAATGAGCCAGTCTGAGATGAATTCTACCGTTTCATTTGTTCCCTCTGCACTGCACTCTGACTTGTGCTACATCATCAAAATTATTAGTTATATACTGTGTTTCCTGGCAATAAGCAGTGGAAATACAATTGCAATTTAATCATAAAAGTTTGTGATGGACCGAGTTAATCAGCATGGTACTACATCGTCACCCAGAGCTTAGAGATGACCTCAGATGAAAAATATAACCTAATAAAATAATAGAGAGCAGCACGAAGAGATACTTGCAGTCACTAGTAATATATTTTATTTTTTTTAAAAAATTTAAAAAAATACCTCACAATACAAAGTCACACGAATGCAATTACAAAGGTATGACAGTAAGTATGTGGACTTCCACAAAGTTGCTGAAAACGCAAGCGACAGAAAACAGAATCAAAATGGAAACGTGGCGCTTTTCCACTACACGATGACTTGAAAAGCAGTTGTTTTCCATGTACTGAATCATCAGAATCAGTTAACTAAAATGCCTTATGCTGTCGCTAAATACACCAGACTCCTCTGTTAAATGTTGATATTTTAAACATTTCCTTTGTTTTCAGGATTTTAACGTCTTCTCTTAATTGCTCTACAGTTCGGCTTTGTTTGCTTTGATTGTCGTGTCGGACGACGCGCACATGTGACGACGCTCTGACCAATCAGTTGACGGCAGTCTGACGACGTCATAGTATCGGCTCAGCTCGCTTGGAACCTCGCAATAGCTACTAAAATAAGGTACTAAAAAAGTACTTGGTACTATCGCTAATGGAAATGCAAAACTGATAGGCAATCAGTTTTTGACGCTCATATAACTAAATTAGACAAACAGTATATACGGTGCCCTGCAGCGTTAGCTGTTGGATTCTACATCAACATCACCACCATGAACACGGCCTGTAAACAAATACAAGTGAACCGTGCATCTGCAGTTAGTCTGGGTGAAAAGCTCTTTATCTCCCATGTAGGTCGTAACGCTGACGCACATGGCGGCAATTATAGCTCATCGCCTATAACCTTACAGTATGTGAACCATAAATCATCGTCTCCTTTATAAAACAACTGGGGGAATAATAAAATAAAATGTAAAGAACCCAGAACCCTAATTACTTGTTAAGTAGTTTAGTTTTGCAGGTCTTTCCTGCTTGAGGTCAGTGGACTTTGGTTGGTGGATCACAGCAATAAGCTGAAGTGGCCAAAGTATATACAGAATGTTTATATGTGTACAACGTGCGAAAAATGCCAAGTCATTACCTCATTGCCTGTAATTATCACTCAAGTACAACTTTTAATAGACTTCACTTGACTGGTAAATGCACAACATTCATAACCTAAATCCAGGATGATATATCAGGGTTGTTTTGAAGAAAAAAACAAAAACAACAACAACCTCAGGGAAATCCATAGACATTCTTTTCGTTTGTGTTGTTTGTGTTTTCAAAGGCAGAGTAAAAGAGAAGATATACATTCACATCTGGAGGAGCTAGATTTAATTGTTGTGGGTTATATAGGTTAGGTTATTAATCCCTTTGACATATAGTATTCCATGCCATGAATCAGTAGTTTGATTAAAGTGGGTCACAAAATAAAGCTTAACTGTAGCGTGTAATGGCTGCATTAAAGGATGAAGAAGCTGCTTTGGCAGCGGATGACGGTGCCAGTGCCAAAGCAAATGCAAAACAAGCCTCGTCTGGTTTATGTCCAAACAATGTGAAGCAGGGGATGCGTCAAGATCCATTTATGGACACTAGTGGGAGTGGGAATGTTATAATGTGTTAATTCCAAACACTGTAAAGCAGTATCTATACTACAAACTTCTTTGTTCCTTCAATGTATCCGGAGATGCCTTTTACACCGTTTACACCGATGCCACATCTGAGGGAACTGCAGCGCTCGCTCCATCCCTTTATAATGATCGGTTTTGGCAGGAAAAGGCATCTAAATTGCCGGCCATGCCGCCGCCAATGCCCATCATGACTCATACACCCACAACTGACCTTTGACATCAAACAGACCTCATCCATAGCCCAGTACTCACAGACAAACATTTCAGCTGATGTGTAACACAGTGTGTGACAGACTAATGGCGCTTTTTCATTATACAGTTCTAGTGCGGCTCAGCTTGACTCCACACGGTTTGGTATCGGCACGTTGTTTTCCTACTTTAGAACCTCCTCAATGTGGGCGGAGTCGTCATGGCACGGCTGCACAAAGCAGTTCCTTACGATGTACTGAATCATTAGAATCATTAAAAAGATTAGTTTAAATACACCAGAATCCGTTGTTAACCCTTAGAACACAGAGTATTTAGGCTGTTTTTCCCCCATTGCTGTGTTAAAACATAAACACAGAGGCTATAGGACAACCTGCACTATAGAGTGTTTTATATCCTAGTTTTCAGCACAACCTATAGGCAATCTGATGACATGATTTTGTTTCTCCATTTTCACTAACTATATAAAACACACACACACAAAGTACTCAAATGTTTTGATCGAAAGTCACATTTCACTTCTTCCCTTCTGCACAAGTATCGTTTAACCCATTTTAAAAAACAAAAACTGAAAACTTTTAACTGATCTATAGTTGGGCATTGTTCGGTTTGATTCTTGTGTCGGTCGTCACGCTCATGACTCTTCCAGTGACGACACTCTCTGACCAATCAGTGTCCGGCCGTCTGTGTGTCGACGTCACATTTTTAGTTTCAACTCACTTCACCTCGTCAGAGCAGGTGCTAAAACAAGCACCAGGCACCACGTGCTATCCCTAATAATAAGAAAAATGAGTAAAGTCGAGATCGAACTGTAAAGTGGAAAAGCGCCGTAAATGTGAGGAGATAAAACTAAAGTGATCCCATCGAGCACAGCACTGACACTTCCAGTCTGAGGCCTTCTTACAAGCAAGTAAAGTAAAATAGAGGGGACAGGTGGAAAAAGAAGAGAGAGAGCTAGAAACAGTCTCATCTTTTCACCTGTTACCAGGCAAACTCAACTCCTACATCATACGCTCTTATTCTTCTCTCCCTCTCACTCTCCAACACACCCGTGCTCATTGTTTGTAATGACGTGTGGAAAATGACTAACAAACCTCCAATTCTTACCTTTCAACTCCAGAAAGACAGGCAATGAGGAGGAGAAAGAAAACAGTGTGGTGAAGAGGAGGAGGAGGAAGAGGAGAAGGAGGAGGAGGAAGTGGAGGTGAGGCGAGGCCCATTTTCACTTTTCAATCTCAGCTCAGACAAAAGAGGCAGCAGCAACCACAAGTCACACACAAAAGCCCTGTTTCCACCAACAGGTATAGTTTGGTTCAGTTCAGTTCAGTACGCGTTGAGGGTACCAACATCGAGAGGGGTACTGTTGCGGTTTTTTTGGACCCATTTGTTGGGTCCTTCTTCTACAGGACAGAGCTAGAAACACCATACAGAGTCATCAGTTGTCAGTGACAGTGCAGCCTGTCGTCTTTTTCTCAAACAAAGCTTGTCTTCTTGTGATGAACAGTCACATGACAAGAAGAAAGAATATGGACTGTTGTTTTTACGTTGTGTTGCGTTCCTCTTGTTTGTGGAATTTATCGTCACGCCGGTGTGACATCACTCTATTTAAATAGCTGACAGAGCTAACGCCGGCCTGCTCACCAGTGACGACCCCACAGTGGAAAAGTAAGCCAGATCAGGGCATACTGTTCCAAACTATACTGCACAAGCTGAACTGCAATGTACCCCCTGGTGGAAACAATAAAAACAAAGTGTTCATGCCATTATAGTAGGCATAGGACGATATTTCAGGCAATGACCGAAATAATAAAAAATTTACGATATTATTCTTATAATAAATAATATTATTTTCTGGATGATTTTTTTTTTTTTTTCTTAAATGAAAATAAATATTCTAAATAAGATAATTATTAATCATGAGGTCCTGGAATGACTGGACAGACGCAGACTCCCCCTTGTACCACTTCCAAATAAATAACTAAGCAGCATTTTCAAGTCACTCGTGCACAGTGTGAATGATCTTCCTAATTCATAATTATCCTGATGACAAAAATTCACCACTGCGAGTGTTTCTATCGTGATATTTGATAAAATCCTATACCAAACATCCCTAACATAAAAAATGCCAAAACCTGACTCTTTCCATACTACTACTGATAAACAAGAAGAACAAGAACTACACCTCTGGGTGTAAAAGCCTCTGAAGCAGACCTTACTCATCAAAAATGTATGTGAATCATTTGTTCACAGATTCAAGCCTGAAGTCTTTTTTTTTTTTCTGCCACTGAGGTGAGAAAAATCCATATGTCGCCAATGCTGATAACGTTGCTTCAGGAATTTTCGAGAAACAAAATGTCAGTTCGAAACTTTTTCGGCGTGCATGTATATTCATTCAAAAATGTAATCTTCTGTGAATAAGAAAACTGAATTACATTATTTTACATCTAACATCAAACTCTGACTGCAAATTATCGAAGTGAAATTTCCCAGATTTAAACAGATCATTTGGTCCATGAAATATTTAACTGGAGATGACAATTATGGTAATAGTGCATTAATAAGTTTATAATGGGGCAGTAATCTTATAATATCATCTTACGTCTACATAAATAACTGTGAGGGGCATTAGGGAGGATGAATTCCAAAGTTATAAGACGTTAACACTGATGGTAGTCTTTAGTTATTCTCATTACCAAGTTATTACTGGATATGACACGGTGTTATTGTTATATTACCATGGTAAAATACTATATATCATAATGTAAAGTGTTACCTCATTGGAAAATAAATGGTGAAAAATATCCCTTTTTTCACTACAATCTAAGAAGTGACAAAAACGTTGTCATTTTTGGTTTTGTTACTTGAAAGTCTATTATATTATACACACAGGGAATAAAAGACAACACGGAAACGCAGAGGAAAATACGACTATGACTTCCAGCAGAGACAGAGACCGATGAAGAAATCAAAGCCACGATCAGAGCCTCCACCTTCCTACTGTATGTGTGAGAGTAGTAATCGTCACGCTTTTACGATTCAAAATCAGTGACAGGAATCTGTGTTTGTAGATTGTAATTTCTGTCAATGTTTTTTTTCCATTTTCAGAAAACTGACGACCAGCTGATGGTTCTGTGAAGACACAGACAACGTGGCATCAGAGACCAAGTACAAGGACGAGATCTTCATGTCTTTCTCTCTCTGTGTGCACTGGGAGCTGCAGTAATGGACAGCAATACTCTGAGAAAAACGATATGTTAAAAACAAACAAACTGCCATGTAAACAGTATTTCCTCATGATTACCTAGCAATAACCTGGTTAAGATGAGATCTTAGTTGCAGACATACATCTTATGGAATATTCTATAAATAGCTCATGTAAACATTATAATGGAAATAATGTCTTACTCAGAATAATGTTGAAATACTGCTTCTACTTTCTCCATTTTTTCTTTGTGTAGTTGCTCCGAGTGCATTAAAACACACATTTCCTGCAGTGGCAAGTTCACAATATGCCACCTGAAGAGAAAACTCACCCCAGAAGGTTTGTAAAACTGTGCTACAATGGCCTCATTCCGTTAAGTGTCCTGCTGACAGAGGCTCACACTGCATCTGCTGGTGACACAGCTTCATAGTTTAGTTCCCTGTCATTACGCTGGGTGTCACGTGGCTTTTGTGTGGGGAGCATAGCCAGGGTTGGACAAACCTTTGTTTCCAGAGGCAAAACAAAGGAACGAGAAAGTGGACGATGTTTCTCAGGTTAGACCATTTCTGGCTTGCTCTGGGGGTTTTTTGCACTTGTATTACTAGACTAGGGGTAGTATTTTTGAAAAATTGTGCTTCCCAACCTTAGTTTTCCCTGAGTCCAGAAATATCTTCCATCTTTTTTACCACCAGTGACACTTGGTCCGAGGCTTGAAACTACAACACTAATTCCGCACTTTTTAGAGCCACTCGTAGGGGGACGGAACCTCATTCCCAGAATGTAAACAGTGTCCGCCATCTTTGCTAACGCTTAGTCTACGTAACAAAGAAAAGAATGAAGATATTTCTCAACTCAGGGGAAACTGAGGTTGGGAAGCACAGTTTTTCAAAAATATTACCTCTACTCTAGTAATACAAAGCTAAATGCAAATCAGTGAAGTATTCCTTTAAGGTTTGGTCAAACTTTCCGCATTCCATGTCCGTGGTGAGCCAGTTTGGTTTTCCATTCATACTAAAATTCCACGTCAGTCTGGCATTCCGATCACTTGAGCTAACATTCCCCCTCCAGCAGCAGTGTTTTCTTCGCCAGGGGTTCATCCTTTTTTTCATGTCTTTGAGCCTTGAGTTGTACATGTGAAGTTACACGTGGTGAATTTCCTGCTCACACTCACTAAAGTGTACACATTTTGTTGGACGCACAGAAGCAGAAAGCAGAACCCGAGCGAATCTCTTTCAGCGGGATAATAACGGGCTCTGCCACACAGACGCATTGTTCGGAAATGGTTTGAGGTATGTGGTAAACAGTTCAAGGTGCCCTCTAAATTCAGCAGGTGTTATTATAATCGTGCATTTGCAGAATGTGCAGGATAAGTCTGATCCCTGCTGCTGGTTACACTGCATTATAAAAGATATGAGTAGATATACATATATATATATTAGATTATACATAGTTTTGCGTCATGCTCATGAATAATGTGCTTGTGAATGTTGTAGAGGTCTGACCTTTTGGTCTATTATTTTGGTGTAATTTTAAACTGTAAACTGTTAAAGTGTCTTGTGTGTACTGTCACGCCAATTAAGATTTGATATCAATCCATCACACACCTGCAATAAATCCTTAATACATTGTCTAGTTAATCTATCCAAAAACACGTTCCTGAAACCATTTTGATTACATGAAGTTAGACTTTACTTTAAATTGTATTGGACTGCATCAGTTAGAAGTAGGTAAATAAACTGGAAAGTGATTATGTGACAGTTACTAAATACTGTATGCCCAAGAACTTTGTAACTCCACTTTTAACCTGTGTTTTTCAATGTGTAAAATGTGCAAAAATACAAAATAAACTAGATGTTTCAGAATGAATTCATGCATAACCTACACTCTAGATGTGCAGCTGCCAATGTGAATGTGTAATTGTATAAACTTGTTTTCTAGGTGTCTTCTGTTGCTGTGAACTGGTGCAACAGTAGAGAGCGGACAGCTTCAACCAGATCTGACAGTGACTATGCTCGAGAGGCCCAAGCTCTCTGACGGGAACTCTGACTGCTCCTCGACGTCAGACCACCCAACCACACAGTTGTAAGTGCAAAACTTATGGTATTATACAATTATAGCACTACTCGGCTCGGTTTTTTTTTACAAAGGTTCCATGAAAAGTTTTAGAAGTGTATTCTACAGCTCAAAAATAATATATATGTGTACTGCTGAAAGCGGGCGATCGTGAGCCGAAAATCGCAACTCGTTCAGCCGAATTTAAGTCCAGTGACTGATGGAGTCCGGTCATGCAGGAAGTACTGAACTAATCTTTTTAATTCACTTTCTTGAATGTTTCAGTACACTGCTTTGCTCATTAATAGTTTGTGTGCTTGTGTCCTGTATAAACAACGTCAGGGCAGCTCCGCGCAGCCGTGCTACGACAACCCCGCCCACGTTGTGAGTAGAGACAAGTTGAGTAGTGCTAGAGCTTGATCTTCACTTGCATATAATGGAGAAGCGCCATTACCGTTCAGGGAATGAAGTCGGATCCTGATAGCGTGTGTTGTTAGGGTCATCTGACTACAGAGTCATGTTTTTCAAGGAGGCCTCAGTTGAGAGATAATCCTCTTTAAACCCTCCACTCATCTCACACACCTGGCCTCTCTCCTTCAGTAAAACTCCTACAACAGTCTGCTCGGTGTCCAGCCAACAGCCACTTCCACTTCTGGACCGGCTCGACATCAACTTTTCTGATTTCTCACTGGGGATTAAAGTATTTCTGACTCTGACACAAAAAAAAAACATACAAACGTTTTCTCTGCTTCTTGTATGTAGCCTTTGTGAAAGACATCAAAATCACAGCCCATCTCTGTTTTACTCCATGCAGGAAAAAAACGCATTAGAAAATCAGAAAATCCAACAGTCGTTAATGGACGCGTGCGCTCAAAGCCGCCGTGTCAAAGTAACAGCAGTTCACAGACAATCAACAGAAATGTCTACAAATGAACAGTGAACTCCGACGCTTTGATTTTCAAAATACTCGAGCACCGGAAACTTTCAGTGGAAAGCTCTGCAGAGGCAGCTGAAAGAAAGTCACACTGTAACAGAGCAGTACATTACATCTGGCCTTCTGTTCTCCTTTGCACGCTTCTGTGCAAACTAAGCCTGTTGCTTAGCAACCTCTTAATCAATACCTGGTCCTTGCCAGAACAAAGCAGAACAACGAGAGAGGAAATAATGGAGGAACATTTAGCTAGCAGGCGTACAATACAAAAGCCACGTCAGATGGTATTCGTGTACATATCAATCAACGACAGTAACCATTAGAAACCTCTCACCATTGTTGGCCTGTTGAATACATGGCAGAGAAGCAGAGGAGGAGGAATGGATTATACAGATTATACGAGACACATGCGTGACTGGCTGGATTACATATTTTCTAATAACTAGACAAGGACAAAGTAGGCACCGCCCATTTTTCGACATTGGGAGACAAAAAACAAAAAAACCTTTTTGTGTCACGAAGTTTTCGGTTTATTATCATGACATTAGAAATGAGTTTGCTGACTGAGTGACGGAATCCAGGGATAGAAAGCAAGGAAATAACGGTTATTCAGCAGCCACGTAACCCTGTTTTTGTGCCTTTAGCCCAGTTTTAAGTGCTTTAAATCTGTTTGTGGAAAACATGTTCTCAGGTGAAAATAAAAGTGTTCATGTCTCATGTGTGGAGTGTAAACGATGATGATGACCCTACACCAGGGATCACTAAGTAAATGCCGTCAAGGGAATTTTATGTGGTAAGAAATTTAAATATTTGGGCCAAAACATCATATCTTCATCAGGCAAAAGGGCCTTAAAACGTCTTCAGTCAGAAACGTTTGCTGCCTTATCAATAATGTAGATTTTGTCTTTAATCGCCAGCTTGTTATGAAGACAAATGCGTGTGCGATACGTTTTTGTACTGCGTGGAGTTTGCATGTTCTCCACGTGTGTGTGTGGTTTCTCCAGGTTCTCCAGTTTCCTTCCACAGTCCAAAAACATGCAGAGGTTAACTGAACACTATTGCCTGTAGGTGTGACTGTGAGTGAGGGACTGTTTGTTTGTCCCCATGTCCTGCAGTGGACTGGTGACCTGGCCAAGGTGTCCCCCGCCCCGTGATCCTCATGTTTATGATGTTTGAGATAATGGATGGATGGATGTTTTCTGAGGCGCATATGTGATGGAAAAACTTACTCCATTTCACTTTAAATTTGAAAATGCGCACCTGCTCCATCCGATGTGTCGAGAATCTGCAAAAATCTGAGTAGGTGTGAGGCAAAAAAAAGTGTGAGAGTGCAAGTGAAGATCAAACCACTGCAGGTGTGTGTGCGGTGTGTGTTTAAGAGAGAGACTGTAAAAAAAAAAATAATAATAATAAAAAAAAGTGAGTGGGAGACCGGTGTCATACAGTACACCTTCCTGTAGGCGAGTGGGGGTGGAGCTGAGCATCAGTCAGGTAAATAGAGACTACACACCACCACATCTCCAAGGACATTATCCCACTTTCACAGCAAAACCGACACGGACACCTTCAAGATAAAACCAGGAGCTTTTTACGCCTCCTGAATGCCACATTCCCACATTCACAAACACAAGACCATCATTCTCATCATCCTCTCTCACCCCGACAACGCAAATTTTAGTTGTTTTGTTTGAGCCTAAATAGATTTTCAATAATTCAGCCGGACGTTTGAAGCATGCTGAAGTGTTGCCGTTTGAGATAAAAGAACAAAACACATGTTGTAAAAGAGAAAAATCCATTATCACATGTAGGAGGTTGATATTAATGCAGATGCAAGTGTGGGTGCAACTAAAGTGCATGAGGGGCGGAGATGGAATCAACCTTTTTGCTGTCGGATGTAACCTAATGAGGAGAAAGCTTTATTTCAATTTCCATTACAGTTAACGGACGGAGACAGAAATGTAACTGATGGGAAACCATCTGTTGCCATGGCAGTAGCACAGAGAATTTCAATTTTCCTACAAGGACAAACCACCACAGGAAATATTTAGTAAATTAAGCTGAATCACAGTTGCTCTCTCACACTGTCCCAATTTTCCCCTTCAATCTTTAGACTTGATGATTAGGACATACCCTTTAAAACTTGGCTTAGTTACAATCAATATTTCTGTGCCAATGTGAGTGGCGGTGTGAGTTGTGCTCAACCTTCAGAGAATTATCACCTGAATCTGTAGGAACCTTCTATAGAGGCAAAAAAAGCTCATTAGCAGGAGGAGAAATTACCATGGGGAAACACTTATCTGATTTCTTTTCAATCCACACATGGAGATATGTCATTTCCATAATGCCACTGTTTTTACTCATTTGTGGTGCTGTAACATCCTACAACAGTAATATTTCTTTTCTCTTCTTTCCTTTCTCAGTTACACAACCTACCTGAAAACATTTAAAAAAGGCCAGATATATTTGTTATCTTTGTGTGGACAGATACGATGTGTGGGAAATGATTAGTTTCTGCAGGCTAAATAAAGGAGAGAGGGAGAAAAAAAAAAAACACTTTCACAACATCATTAGTAATATCAGTTCATACTTATCTAACAGTATCACTGGAACCAGCTTTTTAGTAAGTAAATGCCCAAAGTGTTCCAATTTAACTTCTATTCCACCACGTGCCTTGCTGCCATCAGTGAGACGAAACGTAAACAAGGATTAACTACATAAATAAAAGATATAAAGAGCTATAGAATAGAATAGAAATACTTTATTCATCCCCAAGGGGAAATTGGTTCGACATAGCAGCAATACAAGAAAATATTATAAACATAAAATGTAAAATGTACAACAGTGGGAGCCATAAAATATTAGAATAAAATATAATATATTTCAATATACAGTGCTTTATATGCTAATATATTATACCACCCTTCATAAAACCATAAATATTTTAGAAATCTTTCAAAAAATTTCGTTTAAAACTAAAAATGTTATTGTTATTTATTAGCAAAATAACAAACTGGATTCACATTTTATACCCTTTTTTGCACTTAAGCAAACTGTTAATATTTAAGTCACGATACGATATTATCACGATATTTAAGTCATGATACGAAACTATCACGATATTTAAGTCTGAAAACTGTCACGATATTTAAGTCATGGTACGATATTGTCGCGATTTTTAAGTCATGATACGATATTGTCACGATATTTAAGTCATGATATGAAACTATCACGATATTTAATCACGATACTGTCACGATACTTAAGTCACAATACTGTCATGATATTTAAGTCATGATACGATATTGTCACAATACTGTCACGATATTTAAGTCACAATACTGTCACAATATTTATGTCATGATACGATATTGTCACAATACTGTCACAATATTTAAGTTATGATACAATACTGTCACGATATTTAAGTCACGATACGATATTATCACGATATTTAAGTCATGATACGAATCTATCACGATATTTAAGTCATGATACAATACTGTCACTATATTTAAGTCACGATCGATATTATCGATATTTAGTCATGATCTGAATCTATCGATATTTAAGTCATGATACAATACTGTCACTATATTTAAGTGATCGATATTATCCGCGATATTTAAGTCATGAATACTGTCACGATATTTAAGTCATGATACGATATTGTCACGATATTTAAGTCATGATATGAAACTATCACAATATTTAATCACGATACTTAAGTCATGATACGATATTGTCACGATATTTAAGTCATGATATGAAACTATCACGATATTTAATCACGATACTGTCACGATACTTAAGTCACAATACTGTCACGATATTTAGGTCATAATACGATATTGTCGCGATATATAAGTTACGATACAATATTATCACAATATTACAAAATCATATATTGAGGTATCCTCACACAACAGCTCTAGTAAGAGTGAGCACTTGGCACCATCTAGTGGACTGAAACGTCAATTGATTTTTTTTATGCTAATCCACAGAAAGTTTAATATTTATTTGTAACATCAGTTAAAAAATTTAGACTTATTGTCCCAAAAGTGATATAATATGGCCAAACAAAAGATTACAATATCACACTGTATAGGATATTATTGCTATTTGTGGTAAAAAAAAAAAAATCCCCAAAACAAACTTAAAAAATTATTTTGTCTCTTTGACAACTTTTTCACTACTGCTCCAGTTATATAAACGTTTTTCCACTCTTGAGTAGAGTTATGGCCAAAAAAAACATTTGTATATTAAACCAATTTGGCTCCAAATGAAGGACGTTAAAAGCTTGCTTGTTGAGTTTTTGTGCCATCAACACTCAAATACAGCAACACCCTTAGAGGCTTGAGAGGCAGTAATTTAATTGTTACTGAGCACTGGCAAACAGAAAGGCGCAGAACTGCTCTTGATTTAAACACCCTGCCTCCTGCTGAGTTAGTATTGTCACAGATTTTGTTCCATTTCACTTTTTCTTTCCTGCAATAGCTTCCATTTAAATTGCAATTTTCTGCAATTGCCTTCAAACAATTATTACATTGTGGATGTTGTTTACTTCCCTTCTAAGTCCATTACATTTTTGACTTGATGCCAATTTCAGCCTTATCCAATATCAGTCTGATAAAAATCTGTTTTGCATTCTTCCTCTTTTATCTGAAAATATGTCCACATTCTGCTCATAAGACGTTTCTCTCTTAACAATCTGATCTTCGTGAAGCATTTACATGACATGTAGGGTTTGGGGTCGCATCAGATTCTACATTTACAATATACCGATATCAGATCCTGTGATTTAGACTGGTATCAGACCAATACCAACACTTAATATCATATCAGCTCATCCCCAGTTACAGCTATTTCAAGCTCTGCGTCTCATACAAGTCCCTCTGGCTCAGAAAGCAGGATGACAAACGATGCCTGCAACAAAAATCCTCCATAAATCAGTAGTCAAGTCGCATAAAAACCAGCCTTCCTCCAAAAGCAAGAAAACTACTGTAGAAAAGAAACTACAGCAGAGGTGCGCACCATGTTTTTTCCCGTAGGGCCACACTGACATAGATGAAGTATGGGAATGGCCACATATAAAAAGTTTTATGTAGTATATCTTAAATATAAGAAATTTACCCAGGACTTTGAAAAACTTTCACCAAAATAAGTACCTCGTCACTGGGGACTTTTCAGATTACCAGGAACTCTAGAGGGGTGGGGCTGTGTGCTGAAGAACGCTAATTGGTGGAACACATTTTGCAGCCGTTTAACCCTCCTGTTGTCACCAACAGGATTTGGCACGCATACTGTACTTCTCATTACCGTCGTAACTCCTAGAACATTTGTGATATCTAGAAAATTGAAACCCCATGTCAGCCCATGTCAGCTGAGATTGGCCCTAATTCCTAAACGGTTGAATAACTGCCAGATATCGAAAGTGAAAGTTATCTTGGAAAAAGAGGCATAAGTACTCACTCATTGAATGATTTTTTGACAATTCTACAGCCATAGAATCAAAATATATCCAGACGGCCTGAATATTTTCATTTTCACAAGAGGGTGAATCCAGTACGGCTGGAACCCGCCTTTAAACAAGACCTTTACCAGAAGACAAAGAAAGACAGAACTTGTTCCATTTCAATACATCGGCCATTTCAAAAAACATGGAGAATAAGAAAAAGGACGTAAAGCGACAACGTCCAGGCTCTTTTGAGCGTATTTGCGGGACTTCAAGTCGGCGACATAATACACCAAGTGTAATTTTTTGACACGCGGTGGAAATACAAACCACACAGATTACAGAGAATTCTCTTCCTACAGTAAATAAATCTTGGAAATGTTGGTGTAAAAAGGGGGATTATGTGCTGAAAGTTATTAGTTTGTTTTTGCAACAACAAAATCCTCAATCCTCTGAATCAGTCCATATATATTATTTGTGCTTATTTTCACCACATGCATTTGATTGCTGGTTTGTTTTTTTCCCCCCATTTACCACTTTTTTAGACTCTTTGATCTGCAGGTGGAGTACTTGCAGTAAGATTTACAGATTATTTCCATGTTGGACACGAACCTCGCTGCACTGCGATCCAATTAAAACTTAATTGGTTCGCAGTGCAGCGTGGTTTGTGCACAGTGGAGTCAGTCTGAAGGCTGCTGCCGTGTTTCAGATAAAATTATGAAAAGAAGCAGAGAGTGAAAGGCTGGAGCAGCCGAGCTGCAGACTGACCTGTACTGCTCTGGCTGAAAACTGCCAGTGTCTGACCACCCACTGTGTGCACCGTGAAGGGATGATCCCGTGGCACCTGCAACAATCCGCCCTTCTCCTCCGTGGCACCCAGCGCGCTCAGCTCTGCATCGAGGCTGAAATGTACCTGAGAAACACAGCAGAGTCAAGGCATGGTGGACGATAACATTATTCTCTGAGTCACCAGATAAGGTCAAATATGACAGGATGACACTTGTGGGAGCAGACTCAGTGGTCATTTTTATATCATTCTTCTCATTTTCATTTGAAAAACCTATTTAAAATGGTTACTGTGTGATATTTGTGCAGATCTGTGAGAAACAAAGATGTTCTCTTCACAGTCTGTGGAATACGATGAGTATAGATCAATTCTATAAAAATTGATATTTTGCCAAACATTTTGGCTTATATCGCAAATGCGTAGATGGTCACATGTCATGACAGCTTTGCCTTGATCAGGTTTAACTCCACTCAAAATAAAAAGATAAAACATGAGATTTGCAGCCTTTAGGTGTCAGTATAAACCTTTAGTCTTGGTGTTTTTCTACTGTCGGAAAATGCTCTGCTGATTTTATTTGTCATCTATTTGTAGGCTACACACATATTTAATATTACAGTAGGCTGCATTGCAATTTTGATGAATTGTTCAGCCCTAAACGGCAGAGATGTGAAAGCACTGAATGAACTTAATTCACCAAATAAGTGGAAAAGAAGAAGCTGATTTTTATCACAGAAGGAAATTAATGATTTCATCCCTGAGCGATAGACAAAGCTCTTTCAGGTCTTTGCGGTGTTAGATGAAGTTGGCTCACCTCTGTTTTGCCTTGTTTTCTGTCAAGGAGACAGAGAAGCAGATGCATCACTCATATTATTCAAGGCTGCAGTTTAAGATTATAATGAATACTCTATTATTTTCCTACGTAAAATAGCCTTCAATAATACCCACACCCCAATCAACAGTTCAAAATGTGAAGATAATTACAAAAAACAGCTTAATCAGAGAATTGCAGAATTAGAATGAGATATAAGGATAGATATATAAATACAAGGATAATATTTCTTGGTGATTGATTCCTTTGGTACATACTTTCCAATGGTGATCTTTCCAACTTCTCCCTTTTCTGCAGCGTTGTCCCACTGTTGAGATAAATACTTGGGAACCTGGAGACATGAATATACACATACACACACACACCACACATAAACATTAACACTTATTTGTATCATGTATGGGAAGATAAGAACATTTCTTGTCACAACTATATTACCAAAATAACTACAAATCATGATACTATTGGGATTATTGCAAAAAACAATTCCATATTCATAAGATATTTAAAAATGTTGCAAAAACGTGGCTCTGGGTACATTTTTTATTGAACATTTGAAAATGAAGTGAAAACAAATATTTTGTTGAGATCCTAACATGAATGCATAAATAATAAAGGACTATCTTATATTATCTCCCCTTTGTGACACTTCAAAATAAAATAACTAGGACTGTATTTTGGCAGTGTTTACAAGTCAATAACATTAAATATTAACAATTTTCGGTACAGATTGTACCGATAACTGAAGTTCACCATGATTAGCATGTTTTGAGAGCTTTTATCGCGATGCGTGGTAATATCGTGTATTGTCTGATCCCACATTTTTACAACTTTAATAATGGTGAATAACTTTGCTTCAGTTGACAGGTTAACACATTTATTCTGTTAATTGTACTTAATCTGAGATGGACGATCGAAGCGTTAATCGGATTGGCCTGTAAAGCAGCACGACTGACCTGCACCTGTATAACCGCTCAACCAATTAATCATGTAATCAATCATTTAATCAATCATTCAATGATTTGTGTGATAAAATACGGTGGAACAAACCTTAACCAGCCACATGCCTTGACTCTGTTTGACTCCGGTCAGGTTGAGCTCCGTGTTTTGTGACATTCTCGCTTCGACTTGTCCACGCGTGTCTGTCTGTTGGTCGGTAACGATTCAGGCCACAAAATAAAACGGCTCCGTCTACTCTTTCAAAATAAAAGTCACAGGGACCAGCAATGAGGTTTGGCACTGGCTGATTAAATTAGAAAGTCACAGCTACAGTTTGATTAATTCACATCAACTACATCAATATTTTTTACTTAATTTAAGCCTGTTGTGCAACACATAAATATTTATAAAGAATACATGGTGTACAGTTAGTGATATTCGGTTTAAGATAATAATATAATTGACTGCTGCTTGGATTTCATTGTTGTTGACTGGATTATTTATTCCTCATCTGTTATTCTTTGATTTACTTTAATTGTATTTCATATTTAATTTTTTATACAGTTGGCTATGTGTCTGATTTCCACGTTTAAGACATCTTAGCTAGCTTGCTAAAATATTGAAATAATAGCTAGCTAGAATATTGAACGAATAGCTAGCTAACTAGCTAGCTGTATTATTTGAACTAATGGGTTTATATTACAGTATATATAAGTATATATAATTTAGTTGCTGTTAAATGAAATCACCACAGAGCAAGTCAACGGGAAAGGAGAAAGTGACAGTACATTTTAATGACATGGTTTGGTGACTCCACCTGCAACAACCTACTGCAGACAAAAATATGCTTGGGATAATTTATGGATTTCAAAGGGTTATGGACTGACGTTGTGTTGAACTCAAGAGTTCACTGCCCACATCTCTGATCTACTCTGCAAAGTGAAACTAAATTGTGATTCAGTCTGATTATCAGGCCACTTAAGTCCAGAGCCGAGTATGCTAATGAATACATAACATGTTCATATACTGTAGGTGGCTTCCTGAGCGAGCTGTAGCCCACACTTTGATTTCATCATTAACATCTAAACCACCAAAGTAACAGATCAAGAGGGAAACTTAGTGGGCCCGCAATTCAATTTCCCTGCGTGATAGATACTGCCAGTAAAATGTTAATTCACAGTAATACAAATTATATCAATGTTGCCGTATCAACATTGTCAGGCAAAGCAAACATTCAACAGGTTTATTTGAACAGTGTTTAATCACAGTGGTCTTAGACTGAGGCAACAAATGAGCTACTTCATTTGCATTCCCAATTTACAGGCAAATTAAAAGACATGGTCCTCAGCAAAACTCAAAATTAAAACACTTGTGCATGTGTTTGTGATTTAAATGTCAGAGACTGTAGCAGTGTGAGTATAAAAAGATACACAGTATGTTTCATCTCGTGTCTCGCCACAAGATGGCAAGATTCCTCCCTTAAATTATACATATCACAATTATCTTTTAAATGACTGCCCCCTTTAAGCTGTGTGTTACTTTTAGCTATCGTACGCAGAGTTAAGCTGGTTCAGAATCTCATTAATTATTTTCAGTAAATAAATTATGTATGCTGTGATTGAGACCAAAGAAATTCTACATTAGCTTCTGAAGGTCATTAACATGAACCAGTGGAGTATGGCTCAAAGCAATTAGTGCACCTGCAAACAAACAGCTCTGCATCCGTTAGTTAGTGCTTAACCCGTCTGTGTCCCTTGACTTTGGTGAATTTTTCTTTGTGGATATAAGCAGTTGCTTAGAATTTAGGTTCTTAGGTTGTGTATTTTGGGATGAATTTTGTTTTCTTCAAGTCTTTAATACACTGTGGAAGCATTTTTTTGTATCATTGACTCCCATTGAAAATGCATTTCTTTGAATACAGTTTTTCATTATCATATAATTATCACCACAGCAGTGAATTAAATTCAATAAAAACTTGAAGCTAAATTAATTTGGGATATCATAGTGTGGTGTGAATGTGTGTTTAGGAATTAATCAGCTAAGAGTAGCAGTTGCCAGTTTTCTTAAGAAAGTACTGTTTATTAATGTAATTTGCAATCCAGTGTTTTTAAAAAAAAAGACATTTTCCAGTTTCATTTGGACCATGTTTAGGCTCATGCTATTAAACATGCTTAAGCATGTTTATCTGATGTAAAGTTACAGGTAATAATGGTTTATTCTGAGAACAATTGAATTGAGTAGTTTAGTCTCTCGGTTCTGCTGGGTTTCCATGCTGGTCTGTCATACCTGCATGGAACTTTTCTCAGTTAAAATAATTCTGCAGTGACAACATGTTTGTGTTGAGCAGACAAGACAGGAAGAGTGGTGAGCTGGACAACATTAGGGGAAAACACTCCGACACGATCCTTCACTGCTGCTGCTGGTTTGTATGCACTGCCACCTTGTGGAAAACTAGTAGTCCATAAGTAAACCCCACACTTAACTTTCTGTTGACCATGCCGTTGTGAGAATGATTCAAGATTCAAGTTTTTATTTGTCACATGTGGATGTACAAGTACACCCCCAGTGAAATGACTTTACAACAAGCCCCACTGTGCAACTGTGCAGCAATAAAATAAAAATGAAAATAAATTTAAATTTATGAATGAATGAAATTACCTAATTTGTTAGATTTCATTTGCATATATATTATTTATGACCAATTACAGCTATTGTTGTATACTTAAGTATAATTCTTTTTCTACAAAATAAATAAGAATGATTAGACAAAATAAGAAAATGTCAGTGTAATCAAAAGTAAAGAGATACAACCAAGGATACAATGCCTGACAAGAGCTAGATAGAAACAAGAATGCACTCATAGTAAATACTTGCTCTGATTTTTCCTCCCTGTAAAAGTCCTGTACTTTGGCAGCAAAGGCTTTTTTGGCCTTTGGGACTGGTCTGCTAATGTGTGTATAACGTCCTCTGGCCCATAAAGATCTATCAGCTGTGTGACCTTGAACAAACAGCCTTGTCTCTACAACAAAGATTTGGCTCAGGGAAAACTCAGAGTCCACTGAAACAACAATCAGCACTTTTACATAAAGCTCAGCACAGAAAAGACTGATAGGTGAAGTGTGCCCTGCTGCGTGTGTGTCTACTTGTGTGTCTACAGGTGTGTGTGTGTGTGTGTGTGTGTGTGTGTGTGTGTGTCTTATTACCAAATTTTGAAAGACCAGAAATCCTCATATCAGTGCTGTGCTGGTTGAAAGATTCTGAAATCCCCTTTCATCAGGGATAAAATGAAGCTGGCACTAACTGAAGGGTTTCATTTTCCACTCAAGGTCATCCTCACACTGAGGAGGCAACAATCTGCCTCTAATTCAGCACTGGGGTTACAAGTCTACTGTTGAATTAGCACACTTGTTCATGAAAAAGCAATATCAGACATCAACACTGAAAGACAAGCTTACAGAAAATGATATGATAATATTATTTTGAAGGTCTCATCAAACAAAATTTGACATAATATGACATCATTGTGGTTATTATGTAGATTCCTCAGTTGAACTGTCCAGGGTGTACCCCGCCTTTCGCCTTATTGGCACAGCTCCCTCTGTGACCTTCATGTAGAGGATAAAGCGGTAGAAGACGGATGGATGGATGGATAGATTCCTCAGTCATCTAGAGGTACTAGATGAAGCCTGGTTGGCAAGTACAAGTTTTAAGATCCTTTTTTTAATTAAAGACAATGCATATATGAATTTAAAGCTCTTTATTTAAAAAAACAAAAAAACAACAACTCTGAGTTAGTCAAATTATAATTACAGATTTTGTCAGAACAGATGCTGATCTTGAACTATATGTTTCTATTCTTTTCTATTCTATTGTTGTTGTTCTATTGTTGACTTGAATGTGAGTCTGTGCCATCTTAGATTCTCTCCTTCATTATTAAATACAGTATGTCCAGCAGTGGCTCTCCAGTTTCCCTTTCACTCATCAGAAAGGCATGCATATCTTAAGTTACTGCTTTGTTTAATTCATTGTGCAGACTATATACCAGTTTTTTCATTAATTTAACAACAAATAAACAACTTGCATTTCAAAACAAAAGCCTTTAATCCAGGCTAATTTTTTTTACATACAGTACATTTATATTATTAAAAGCATTCATGATACAGTTAGAGATAAAGGACCTTTTCTTGATAAGTGACACAGGAGACATAAATAATAATGTCCTCTGGTCTTTATGCCTATTGGTTACCACTCATCTCTCATATAATGCTCTCTTTATGCTGATAACTTCAAGATTACTCATATCTAAGAATAACTTGCCTGCTGTCAATTAATCAGCTGCATATCAGCTTAAATCATAAAACTATGCACGATGAGGACTATACTGCTACTAGAATATTATTGATTGTAACTACACTAGGACTGCGGACAACAGGGTCACATTTCTTGCATGTGTGATTGGACAGTTCTGGATCAACATCGACAAGTGACTATAATATGATAAATCATGATCACAAAATCAAAACAAATTAAAATAATAGTAATTCCAGGAATCAGTTGAAATGTCTGATATTGAACAGTCCATGTTTTAAGAGTGACACATACCAGACAGTTTAATCAAAAAGAGTGTGGAGCACATGCACAAAAAAAACCTGTTCTAAATTGTTGTTTGTGGAATCTTTAATTCATGAGGTCAAGGAAGTGCTGATCCCTGGAAACATCATGTAGTCTACAAGCATGAGTGTAGAATGTGCACTATGTCTTCCTAAAGATATTTTTGATATTTTAGTAACATTATTATATTTAAATATGCTTTTACAGTTTGGTGCATGGTTTCTTGCCAAGGCACTTGAGGAAATGAAGAGCTGGGTGTGAAATTTTCAAGTTCAAAATTCATTACTGGGATTGTAGTATAAAACAAAAGATCACAGCTTCTCCCACAAACTGAATACTAGATCCACCCTGCCTCCCCCCCTGAGTTACAGTAGCCATTACCTGCTCAGTCATTCTTAAAATCCATTACAAACAAACATGATGTCTTTCAAATTCTTTCCACTTCATGGAAAGCATGAAATTGTTGTATACAGTATACAGTGTGGATTATCACCTATATGCTCACGACAGAACAGAGTATTTACAAATGTATAGAGTCCTGAGAATATATTGTCCATTTTTACTGGACTGGTGGCACAACAGCGCTGTGTGATTGTTGTTTTGGAGCGCCAGTGTGATTTAAAGCTGCTGACAGCATCAGATGCTTACACTGCACCAGGCTCCTGTCTCTCGTCCTCTAACATTTGTATCGATGGATGAAGCCTGTCTGCTTGCTTGGCAGTCAGTCTCTTCTCTCCATTGTTGCTCCTCCGTCTTCTTCACTGCTCTGTTCCTCTCTATTTGTTTTACCAACTCTTCATCTATATGTTTCTAGCATTTCCATACCGGCTAATTTTCTGTGCAAAGTTTTCACAAACACATATTTTCCCCCAGTGTGTAAATGTGACTCAGCAAAATGTGCTTCAGTATTTTTCAGTAACACCTTTGGATCGTTATTTTTTTTTTCCATCTTTGCATGTTAACGTTGCACTGATGGTCAGGCCAAGATGTGTTTAGGAATTACATTACTATAAAGTAGGGGGCAGATTCACAAGGTATCTTATGATATGATACAATACGTGATACATGGTCCACGATACCAATCATATCACAATACAACGATTCTGTGATAGTCAATATATTGCAATGATATAGTGATACATCATGATATCTGTCTAACTGAAGAAAACAAAAGGCCTGTGAAAATGTTCTCTATTTAATCACAACATAGAGAACAAAGTGCATAAAGTCTATTTATTGAACATGGATGGAGCATCTCTTAACGTAGCTTTGTCCACCATTATCCCGCTGTAGACTCTCTCTTCGTCGGCCCGGTAACTTCCGCCCAAATTTCCCAGCACAGAGGCAACGAGGAGACATGAAGTAATGACACCTGGCGAGTAAAACTGGCAGGGACTGTCAATTATTGCATTGCACTAGGAAGGATGACAATACTGTATATCACCAAATCAATAGTTTGACTCACCCATACTATCGAGTCAATTGCACTGTAAAGCTGTCTTGAAAACTGAATCCAACTGGGTCTTTACATTACAGACATTTAAGAGAGGGGAGAGAGAACAGAAACACTCTAGTTGTTTAACACCAGAGGTCATTGACATTTAAAGCAGACAAACAAGTGTGTATATTATAATTCTCTCTTTCAAACACCACAGATAGAGAGAGAGAGAAGCCCCCGATAGTATCCGTGTGTGGAAAAATCCGTCTGTGTCTGCAGAGAGATCTAGCAGCTCTCTGTCCATTTGTTTTAGAAACAGTTGTGATGTTCGTGTTTTGCTGGATGCACGTAAACAAACATCTACAGCTTATGAAACTCTTTCAAACTCTTTATTTATTGAACAGTTTAGTTGGTTAGTTCTGAATTGATTTGTTGTTGCTGACATTGTCAACAACTTAGTGGTAGTTTACCCATTCAAATATGTCAGGCTACATTCCTAATGTCTTGAAAAACATTTCTTTATTTTTTGGAAACAGTTTTTTTTAATACAAAGATTACATTTTCTGTTTAAAAATATATCTCCCAGTTAATTGAGAGGGCAGATCAAAGGTGGATTAAAGGCACAGACACACATACAAATGCAGACATAAAGTCACACACAGATTATTCCACATTCACAGGTGAATTTTCTGGTATTATAGCATCATCAGACACTCTTTATTGGTCACTAGCTCCTTCTACTTTTTACTGCTTAGTTCAACAATTCATCAGCTATTTCAGGACATTCTCATTTCAATTATTTATTTTGTAATATAGAACTTTTCCCTACAAATTGTCTCCCAAAATAAATACATCGAGATGGCAAATCTGAGGCAGGCAATGATCAAAGGCATGACTCAGCGTTCCAAAATCTGAGAAAATGCACGTTATAATAATACTAATAATATGTCAAACGTCAATTTGATCAATAAATTGCATCCCCTTTATTGTGTCATGTGGTAGTTTCGATGTGTTTGATACTAGTTCCCCTGGTTTGAACAGGAAAAAACACGCGTCTATTGTTGTCAGTGTGCAGGCGCTGGTTTGAGGAGGGAGCGCCCTTCACTCGGCATTTTCCGGCTCTTCTCGTGGGCGATGTTGACGTTGGGCTCGTGGCCGCCTCTCCCAGACTGCTTTATGTCTGGCAGCAGAAACCATGCGCGGTCGCCATATTACCGGAGCAGCCCTCCCCTCTAGTCCCGTCACAGCAGCAGCAGCAGTGCAGGAGCAGCAGACTACATACTGAACAACGCTACCGCTGGGGAGGACCAGTGATACAGCAAAACCAACAACCAAAACGAGGATTCAGTGGAATAGTCTGACTCTTTGGCCGCCCATACTGAGTCAACGTATTGGATTTTTGCTACACTGTGAACCGGATAGAAAGGTCGCGTGTTTCCATTTTCTTTCCTAGAACAAATTGAACAGTTAAAATACGACTCACCACAGTCTGGTTAGCTAGCCGGTGATGGAGACTGGCAGCTAGCTAGCTGACGTTATTCCTCTGTCAGGCTAGCATCTATCATAAAGCTAACTTACGCAGCAGTTCACTACTTATTTTCACTGGCGTCACATTATAGACACCCAAAATGCTAGGTTGTGTTTAACATAGACTCAGACGTGTAACGGTGAGAGATTGCCGGCGAATTACAACAGGCATCAGCTGACGTTAGCCTGCAAGCTACTAGCTTCTTGTGCCTCGTTGTCACCGGAGAGCACTGAATGGTGTTTGGTAGGCTGTGAATATTAGCACAACTTTGTAAACAGCCACTAAACGCCTAGTCCACGTAGTTTTTTTTTTTAAATTTTTGACTGTATTGCCTGTTGATCGTAGTTTTGTCAAAACGGCGCCGTTAACGAATTACAACCTTATTGCATACTGTCAGAGACCAACTACCCCTCGGATTCTGTCGAAATGCATCATCCGGACCCTGCAGGAGACTCTGGCAGTGTTAGAAAGATGGCGCACCCGGCTGTCTTTCACAGAAAGGGTAGCAACACAGGCAGCGGGAACGGCTCCACGCTGTCAACACCGGCGAACCCGGTGGTCAATAACAGCCACGTCTCAGTAGATGATTATCAGCCCTCCCTGCTGATCCAGTGCCAACCTCCTGCTGGTTCATCCTCTCCTGGTCCCCATCATCCTCCTCCCCACAGCCTGAATCTCCTCTCTCAGCCCCAGCCCACACAGTCAGCCGGAGCTCAGATGAAAAAGAAGAGTGGTTTCCAGATCACAAGTGTGACCCCAGCACAAATATCTGTGAGTACCAACAACAGTATTGCAGAGGACACAGAAAGCTATGATGATCTGGACGAGTCCCACACAGAAGATCTGTCTTCTTCTGAAATCTTGGACGTGTCCCTCTCCCGGGCTAATGATGTCGTTGGAGCAGAGAGAAGCTCTTCAGAAGAGACACTGAATAATTTCCATGAGGCAGAGACCCCTGGGGCAGTCTCGCCCAACCAGCCTTCACACCCACATGCACTAAACCAAGCTCAGCAACATGGTGGTTCAATGGTGAACGGCCATCAACACCCTCATCAGTCTAACCATGGCCAGGTATTCTCTCTGTCCTCTGGGTCTGGGAGCATCCAGGGTGCCCTCACTGCTGGAGCTTTACCTCGCATCACCCAGAAAATGCCTTCTAATGTAGGGGGCCCTCAAGAGAATATTTCCCAGACTGTCCCTCCAAATATTGTTGCTCAGTCTGTTGGGGTTGTGGCCTCTGGATCTGTCCCTGGAATGCACAGTTCTGTTACAGGCACTACAGTTAGTATAGTTAATCCCCAAACCAGCAGCATTAGTAATGTGAATATGTTGAGCTCTGCCAATGTGCCTGTGAGGGGAGGGATCAGCACGAGTGCTAGCAGTAGCAGTGGTGGCTTTCCTCTCAATGCTATAAGCAGTAGTGGGGGGAGTGGAGGTGGCACAGTTGTAGCTGGGGGCAACCCTATGACTGCTTCTAAAATTGGCATGATTCAGCAACACCATAACATCAGCTCAAACATCACCATGACTACAACTACTGTTGCTGCTGCTGTTGCAGTCACTGCCTCTGGGGGGATGGGACCCTCTAGTGTGAATCAGGGGAGAGTTGGATCTGCTGTGCTGCAGCCTGTGACTGCAGCCATGGCCACAACCTCTGTTTCACCCACTCCTGCTCCAGCTCCTCCAGTTACCACCACTAGCTCTCGCTTCAGGGTTGTGAAGTTGGACTCTAGCTCTGAGCCCTTCAAAAAGGGCAGATGGACATGTACTGAATTCTATGACAAGGATATGCCAGCCTCTGCTCCAAGTTCCTCTGCATCTGATTGTGGGTCCCTCACCATGCGTCAGCATCTCTCTGAGAATCTTGCTGCATCCTCAGAGAGGGAAAGCACAAGTGGTAGTTCTGTGAGCAGTACTCTGAGTACACTGAGCCATTATAGTGAAAGTGTGTGCAGTGGAGAGGCTGGGGGACCCCCAGTACCCCAGCATTTCCAGGATTATGCCTCCCCCCCTCATGGTTTTCAAGGAATTCACCCCAGTGGCTTAACCATGGGACTATCACAAGCCCAACCTCACATGCACACCCAGGATATTACCCATTCACATGTGAAAACAACTGTGCCCCCCTCAGCTACAAACATTCATCAACCTGCTTCCATGCCAGGCCACCAGAGCACCTCTGGACTCCCTACACCTTCTATATCCCAGC
The DNA here is from genome assembly GCF_019176455.1 of Solea senegalensis. Lineage (NCBI taxonomy): Eukaryota > Metazoa > Chordata > Actinopteri > Pleuronectiformes > Soleidae > Solea > Solea senegalensis. Next base: position 77,508 of record NC_058022.1, on the reverse strand, counting down.
AGCAGCTCACTTATGCCCAGGCTGTTGCAAATCAACCACCTGGTTCAACACAGGGACTAGTGAGTGTTCAGCAGCAGAAGATAGTCTATGCTTCTCTGCCACAGCAACCAGCTGCTGCTCCTCAAGCAGCTTCGGGTCAGGTGAGGCCACCTGAGTACACCCAGACACACCAAGGTATCTCCCAGGCTGCTGCTTCTCAACCTCTTTCCAACCAACCTGGATTAGTCCCCTCTGGACCAGCTAATGTATCATCTCAAATGATGGGAGGTCCTCAGCCATCACAGACACTTCTTCACACACAACCCCAACAGCCCTCATCTCTTCAGGCCACCACTTCCACCATACCCTCTCATGTTGGTGCAACAGGTCTTGGCCAACAGCCTCAAAGTCACCATCACCATCTGGATTGCCAGCAGCAGAAGCCACAGTCACTCCCATCGCAAATTCAAAATCCAGGCCTAGGATCCCAACATCCCACCACAGTCCATCAAAACCAATTGTCTGCATCAAGTGTGCCTCCTCCCAACCCACAAAGCGATCCACAGTCCCAGCCCAAAACCAACAGTGGGAACAGTGGTAGGATGCAGGTTGTTCCGCACAGCCAGCCATCTTCTATCAGTTTGTCCCAGGACCACAGCAGTGCCCAGGCCCTCGCTCATGCTGCCCAGGCCAGTGCCCTGTATGCTAGTTTGCCCACCTTCACCACCACTCAGCTGCAAGATGCTCAGCGGCTGCTTCTTCAACACCAGTCAGCTCTGTTGGGGCTCCCCAAGTTTTCTGGAGAGGCTGGATCCAGCACCGGCCAGGGGCAGGAAGCTGAAGGCAATTCCGCCACCACCAGTGCCTTAACTGCAGCAGTTGGTCTTAAGACTGTAGATGGAGAGGATGATGGGTAAGTGCTCTTACATCCTAACTCTTTTTGTTCTTATTTATTGTAATATTTGTGACTACATTTACAAAGGCACATGTAGCAAACATTTCAGCACTAATTTGGAATCAAAGTTTGTTATTAAGTGATTTGTGCTGTTGAAATAGGAGTTACCTAAATCAGCCTTCTGATCCTGAAGCTGGATGATTTCAGTGGTTGCTGTGGCAGCTGTGAGGCAAAAAAAGAGTGTTATTGTTTCCTGGGTAGCCAGCAGACAGTGGCCAGGCTGCTACAGTCTGTCTGTCCTCTGTTAGCGGAACACAGTGCAGGGCTCAGCTGGATGTGACGTCTCTTGTCTTTATGGAGTGGCTGCAGTGATTTGACATTTTACCTAGTGTCTGTCTGATTTTCTTATCTTGACTTACTGCTTTAAAGGACAGAATTGTTTTGCTTGGGACAGTTTGCTGTATACACCCTCTCAGTAAACCTGTTGACTTAATCCTACAGAAGAAACACAACATTGCAGCTAATGTTTATCTTCCTTTTAACTGTTTACACTTCACCCAGCAAGGATTAAAATACTTCTATCTTTTGATGTAGTCATGAGGATGAAATGACGACTTACTTGTTTACATTTGAATAGTATAGTTCAGCAGCCAGTTTCTTTCACTAAAAGCTTATTGATTTTTATTGAGTGCTCTTCCTTTCCTCTCCCATCCTTTTTTCTACATTCTTTTTGTCAGTCCTCTTGTCACTACAGTTTGCTGGTGATTCATTTTATGACCCAAATGAAAATCCCATGGAATGGTCTCTGAATGATAGGTTTAAAAAGCTCTTTTTGAGGTTTGACAGGAATTTTAATCACTTTGCAGCAGCAGGAAATGGCTCACATTTCAGTCACTCTGACCAATCCCAAGCTTTACCTCAGCTCTTACCTTATTAACTGTATTGAAATAAAGTTGAAATAAACAGGCGGGTACAAAAAACCAGGATAAAGTCATTCTAATGAGGGTAGCTAAGTTTCAGTGTGTGTGTGAAGGATGGTGACTGTTATCACATGGTGTTTAACTCTGAGGTATGCAAAATCTATGTGGGATCAGGTGGATTATTGTCTTTGATGATAAGCAGTATTTGGGCAAATCCAAAGCCCTTGTCAGAAATGCAAAAGTTGTCTCTGTAAAATATTATCTGTAAGTCTATCTGCTGTCATAAGTGTGGAAGAACCCAGATCTTGCTGAATTTCTTTGTTCCCTGTTGATTAATGACTGATAGATTTAACAGATTGGCTATTTCTCATTTTTAGTTTCTGGACCTTAACTAACCAAAAAAGTATTGCAAGAACCAGATATTATGCTACACACATTTGAGTCATTTTAAATTTCACACATTAGCTGATGCTGAACTAATATGGATTGATTAAATGTCATTTTCAGTAGGTCTTGCTCAACACAATTAAAATTGTTTTTCACTGTAAAAAAACCCAATTCAGTTGTAGTTCAAGGAAACGGCAACACTATTAATGTTGTTGTTGTTTTTAGAAATTTCGATCACATTTCTGATTTCAATAAGTTGTAGTTCACTTTTTTATTATTTTTGTTATTTTATTGCCCAGCTCTAGTTGCAGCCATGAGATTTGGGATAAGTATATCAACAGGCAATATATATTGCTATTGAAGGTAGATCACAATATAATTTTCTTCAAGAGCAATATAACAAAATACTGATTTCTGACAAGAAACAATATTTAAATGATTGTTTTAATAGGTAGGATGACCCTGCCCTCATAAAAGGGTGAAGGGCATCTCTGTCAAAGCCTGAGCAGGTCTGCATCACCTGAATTGGCAATATAGAACTTTTGGTTTTTGGTCCATGTCATTAAAAAAACTAAACATTGTACTTTATAGCATAGTTTACCAACTGTAGGGGGATACTGAGGGTAAATCCTGCATTGTGTTACATAAAAGGTACAAGTGTCATTGTATGAATAGTGTGAAAGAGTGTTTGAGTAAGACAAGGTGTCGTCTGCATTGCTCCACCTGCACTGACACAGCATTACTGTTCAGAAAGGGTTGGTGGTCTGATTGAATGTCAGGAGACTGCTGCTGATTGACTACTGTCGTTGTATATTTAACAGTGACACAGTCATTAGAAATTGATGCCAAATGACGACTTGCTTAAGCAAGCATGTAACTGATGTGAGAGCACATATTCTTAGTGTTAGCATATATTACCATATGCATGACTTCCTACATGAGGATGTGGTTGTGTGTTTTTCTCTTTACATGTTGTTTGTGCTTATGCTCTGTAGTTTAGTTCTTCTTTCAAGCCTTCAGAATGATGAATGTCTTGTGACAGGAGATGTTACTGTTGACTGATTAACAAAAAACTGTCTTAGTATGGTACGTACAGCCTGGTTGTTGGAGAGAAGTTCACAAATTCATGGTATTTGCTGCTCTTGATTTTTTTGTCTGTTAGTGTTGAAACTTGTGGAAGAAGATTAATTTATGTGTGTATTCCTGAAGCCCCTGGTGTACCAACTATGTGGTTATTGAAGCATTACATTTTTGTTAACTCTGAGCTTTTGTTGGTATGAACTTGAACTATTAGCTCATATTACTGTATTGGCTGGCTGGCTGCATAATGGCTATCAGTGTCTGATCTGAATGAATTCTCCCCCTGCCAGTGCAGGCCAGGGAGCTATCACATGCCTACCCTGTTGCTCATTTTGTGGATTTGCTGTCCTCTTAATTTGATAGTCTCTGCTACGTAGTTGTTTTTTATGGACATTGCTTTGGTGAAGTTACATTATAAATGTAGTTGTAGTTTTTTTGTGTCAAAAACTTATGGTAATTAAAATGTATATCCTTTATCTTATGTGGAACATCTTCTTCTTTGGCTCAATCCAGAGGATATCATCAGCTCATTCCACCAAATTACTTCTAATTGTCATGATAATTGACGCTGGGTATGCAGGAAGAAGAGATAAATGACATCTCCATGTGATTTAGGGGTGGTAATCACCAGAGACACCACAATATATTCTCCTGATACTGAAAAAATACTGAATATTTTTGCAAAATCATATATTGCGATATACTCGCATAAAAGCTATAGTAAGAGTGAGCACTTAGCACCATCTAGTGGTGTAAAACGTCCACAAAAAGTTTAATGTTTATTTGTAACATTAGTTAAAAAATGAGATGCTAAAAAATAGATAATTGGTGTCTCAAAAACGATATATCGGCATGCAAAATATTGTGATTCTTCACTGTATCGACACCCCCCCCACCTAAACAATGTTAAACAAAGAATGTCTGACATTGAAATCAGTTGAAACATGTTGTGAACCTCAGTTGTGCGTTAGAGTCCATTTCAACACAATTAGCTCCATGTCAAATGCTTCACCTAACATAAAATCGTTCTCTTTTCCACGGGAGGGTGGGATGTGTGTTGTATAATCAACATCATTGGTGGATGTATGTGTGTCCTCTTTTCAGGATTGTAAAGTGGTTTTGTTACCTCAGGTCATTAATTAGATTTACGCTTAAATGTGGTCAGTTTACGGGACAAAATTAGACATTATATTACATCACTTGGGGGCCATTGGAATATTATTTTTAGAGATGAATTTCAAAAAAATATTTAAGTTTTAGTTGCAGTCCTTTCCCAGATTTTCTTTTTGAGTGTAGCTGGAAATTATGCACTCTGGTCAGGTGGCTATACTGGAGGGGTGTTGTGCTTTTTTTAAGCTCTGAGATGTTATGTTGGTAGCAGTAGCTTTTTATTATAGGACTCTAGTTTGTCCTTGATTACACATCACTGGTGTTTCACTAAAAGTAAACAGCATTTGTTATTTGTTATGCTGCTGACACCTCCCACATTCCTACCACACAGACCAAGCCAGAGAACACCAGAACACAGCAGAGCAGCAACACACTGTGTGTGTGGAGGGAGATGGGTGTCACCACACACTACTGAATATTTACTTATTTTTAAGCACTGAAAGCATGAATGGCAGAATGATGCTGAGCAGAGAGACAGTGTTCTGATGAAACAGGCTTACACAGGCCACTCGCATGTGCATATCTCTTTAGAAATCAAATTTTTTGCTGCTCATTCGTATGCATTGTGTATGCAGATGCGTTATTGATTTCATTTGGCTCTGCTGTCTTCTCACTGATGGTTTATTTTTCCATCAATAAATGGGATTGTTTCACTTAAGAGTGCAGGGGGAAAAACTAATGGCTTGTAATGGATGATAATGGATTGTGTTTTAGTCTGCCTTTCATCTATGAGAACCCCCCCACACACACACACCCACGATCCTAACCTTATTCTAACATTTAAACATGTACATGACATTTCTGTTATAGTCTAACCTGCATGCACTCTTATTGTGTTTTTTTTGTATCTGCTTTATCAAAGCCATACGATTGTGGCTTTGTTTTTCAATATTTGCTTCCACCATGCATTTGAATTAAGAGACTCTTTGATCACCATGATTTATTTTCTAATATAATGGCTTGTTTGGCATTGTGAGCATCAGTGAGTGACCTGTTCATTCATGACACCTTAAGTGAGTTATGCTGTTAACTTAATGAGATGTTCAGTGAGTGTCTCTTCCATGAAAGGAAAAAGCACATGTTTTGTGGCACTAGTATTGCTGATTAATTTCCCTATTATTTAATGAGACTGAGTAGACACTGAAATACACTGTGTTCCTGATAGATAATTTGGTGTACTTGGTGTTGAGCAGGAACATGGTCAACTGTGGGCCTAATGCTGACAGCAGTAAGCCAATATTGCTTAGGATCCATAAAAAGTATTTTATTGGTTTTGATCACTCGATTGATTTTTTTAGTGTCCTTTTATTTGCACTAGTTTCTTGAGTTCGAAAGTTGTAGTGTGTATGACGGCAAACAAATAATACCCATGTGAGAGGAGACCTTCACTATGACAATAACTTTGATTTTGAAAATAATAGTAGTAGTTGTTGTTGTAGTTACACTTGCTAGAGATACTGTATTGTAGTAACAAGGTATGCATTTTGTGCATAAAAGTTGATTATTGTGTTAGTAGTATTGTGGAAAATAGAGCAACTTCTGATATCTTGAGATTTTATAATATCTAATGGTCCAAGCCCACTGGTATTTATCTTAATTTCACAGCAAGTGAGGTCTGAATGACAAATAAACAAAAGGAAATGTACATGGTTGGTCAATTATTGAATTCATTCTTTATCACTTAAAAAGACAGTTAACCATTTACTTTATTGAAAGGATCTCATGGCCTCATTTCCACCAAACGTGGTGCGGTTGTGAATGGTACACCTTGATCTTGTGTGTTTCCACTACAAGTTGTGTAGGCCAGATACCCAAGTTACATTAGTTACATTAATAGTGTAACTAGCACGAGTCGTAGCTGCAGGCTGCACGGGAAAACTGCTGTTTTTCGCTTAGCATAGCATGTAACTAATGGTTCTCTGTTGACGAATCAATGAACAGCAGTGTGTTTAGTGCAGCCCTTGTAGAGCTGAACAGACATGCTTGGTACCCCAATGGAAGGGTGCCTAAAACTGGGGCGATCTGGAGCTATTTTTGTACCTTTCTCAATGTTTGACAATGAAAACACAAATAGCTCTGCACCGATCTCAACTCGAACTGTGCTGCTTTGTGGAAAGTGGGCTTTTGTTGGAGAAGCCAGTTCCTGATATCTATCCATGTGTGCAGCATGTCACTGGGGTTAACTGAGGTTTTATCTTCAGCCACGTATTTCACGTTTTTATCGTTAGGCTTTAGTGGACTGCCACTGTCAGCCACCTAACCATGTAGGCAATGTGCTGAATCATTGTCGGCATTCCTATGACTAGAACACTGACCAGTCAGCTCCAGGAATCTCTCTCTCTCTCTTTCTCTCTCTATTTCTCTATCTCATTCTCGCTCACACTCTGAGGAGACAATGCAGTTGATTTTTATTATGCGTTTTCATCTGAAAACCAGTCATGTTTTCAAGGGTGCCATCTCCAGATTTTGTCACATTTTACATGTGACTGATTGTCTTGTCAGTCATAATTTTATGAATTAATTAATTGCATTGTATGACATTGGCAATTATCTACAGCTTTCTTAACATAGGCAAAATGTTAATCACTAGATCCAACAATGGATTATTTTTTATCATGATGTTGAAGTTACTGTATAAGAAAAGAAAGTATTAAGGCTGCAACAAGTGATGAATATCAATAAGTGAAACTAAACTCTAACAATTTAGCTGATTCTTTCCTTTAATTGTTAAATTTAGGTAATCGAAAAACAAAGATAATGAGGTGTACAATACGGCAGCCTGATGTACACCTCACCAGAAATGTAAAAACACACTGATTGCAATGACAAAGACCGTAACAACTGTGATAGGTCTACTTGTTAGTGTGGATTGTTTTTACATTTCTCAGTTGTCAGACAAGAACAAAGAACTCTTGTTTTAATGTTACAGTAATTTTAGTAAAAGTAGTCACTGTTGTTTAACATGATCCACTTAGTTTCAGTAGCCCTAGTTTGAAGTTCACACATTGACGGTGAAAACTTTCCGATCGTTATTGTTTTTTGCAGTCTCTTGAAGTCTCTACTTCAGATCGCTTAACACAAGTGATTACCAGTTTTTAATTAATGTTTTCTGTACATAATTTACCTAGTAAGTTATATTAAAGTGGCTTTCATGCTAGTGTCAGCCCTGCGAACAGAACTCTATCACCATCTGCTGGCTTTTAAGCTGCCCACATGCACCAAGCTCTTTTTTCTGACACTCGTGCACTAGAAATAGAAATTTCAAATCTGTCTTAATATCAGCCGAATGGCCAATTCTGTAATCAAATGGTTCACTTACATGTTTTTTTTCCTCCCAATTGATTGAATGTTTCTGCATTCTAGTTCCTATTAGCAATTTTACCTATCTAATAGTGTTTTGCTCATTATTTGTTTTCCAGTCTCTTTGCTATGAAAGTTACTGTAAGCTGGTGATAGGTTGTAATTGTACTGCAGTATTGTGATGCCTTTCTCACTGAAAGCACCCACATACTCACGCATACACTCTTTTACACATTTACATGCTGCTAATGTAGTTTCCAGTTGGGGGTCTCGTCAAAAACAAAATCAGGCTAAAACGGCGTATTTTAAATCGCACTGCTGCTCACACTGCAACTACTGCTCAACCTGCACCAGGTAACAGAGCTCTGTGGCTTTGGGGAGAAACTGTAACTCTAAACAAGCACAAAAATGTGAATGTACATCTCAATATTCTCAGATCACACAGTCACAATCAAAGCACAGCTACATCATGTTCCCAAGAAGATGAAGAGAAAGAATATAGACAGAATTTAATACAAATAATTAATATAACCTGTTGGCATAAATAGTGAATTATATTTTTAAAATAAAACCCCATTAAATTATACTTGTCACTGTATGAGACATCTGTCATTAAACATTTAATCACACATTGTTAAGAGTTTTAATTAGTTGTCCACACTTTTTTTTTTATTTAGATGCTTGTTCACACAGTGCAGTAACTGCATTGTGAGCATCAACTGACTCAGCATCACGTGCATGAACACACACTGCCTTACCTATCTTCCCTTCTTAATGGCAGGATTGTCTTTAGGTATGCGAACGCAGCTCATTTAGGGATGTCTGTCACATTTTTACCACACTGGTGTGGACAGTTGTGTGATTGACAGACAGACAGACGTGCTTTGAGTTAATTTGGTGACGTCATGCTCTTTTTGTCATTATTACAATGTATTTTTATACATCAAAGGAATTTAAATCCAATGCTTTGGTGTCCTTAGTAAGTCACCTGCCATTAATCCGCAGTTCTCCTTCTTCCTCCCCCTCCTCCCTAATTATTAATTCCAGGAGGTTGTACACTCAGAGTTGTAATGCTTTATCATAGTTCCTCGTCCTCTTCTATTATCCTTCACCGCTACCCTTTGAGTAATGTTTCACGACTACCTCTAGTGTAAGGAGAAGGCAAGTGTTGCAGACACAGGACTGCAGGACCAGAGGCAGAGGACATACATCACGTAAAGATAAAAATGGCAACATTACATCAAAGGGACAAGGCTTTTTTGCCTGTGTTTGTCGTGTTAAAAGATTCACTTTGCATCCTAAATAAATGTGTTTTATGTGAACTGTTCATTTAGATATGAAAAACAAACATTGTTAATTTGGCATTCTGTATCTGTTACTCCCTGGACTGGAGTTAAATATAATACAAAATTAACAGAGGTCTGGATTGAAAACCTTAAACATTCTACTCAGTTTGTGAGCGGCTTCTCAAGTTAGCAGAGCCCCTCAGAGATGTGTCAATCAATTACGCACTATCTATATCAGTGTTTCTGTAATAACAATAATAATAAGTATTAATTCAAGTTTTGTGACATGTTTGTCTGCTTTAAACCTGCATTAGAAGGTGCAGAGTTAAAATTGTAACTAGGCAACCACTGTTGAGTATTTATACCACTAGAGGTCAGTGTTTAACAGCTTTTATAGCTTTGAAGTCTGTCATCTTTCAACAACCAGTGGGTTATCCTTTTGTTGATACCACGTTTTTGAATTTCTACATTTTTTTTAGAGTCTGAAGCCATGTGAGTGAAGTGCCCTCGTAATTAATGTACAATAATGTATTGTCTTTACTTGCAGTGTGGTCTGGAGTGACAGTCAATGGGATTCCTTGGTATATTGTCATTGATCCTTTTTTCTTTTTCTTTCTTTCATGTTCACCTGTGCCCTGCCTCCTTGCTGTACAGGTAAGACTTTTAATTATTACTAATGAATTATGTTTTGCTTGATGATTCTCAGTATGTGCATCATAAAGCCTAAGTCTACAATATATTATTCACTAACTTAATATCAATTAAGTAAGGACCACTTGATATTAAGTTTTATTCTCTGTAGTATAAAACAAATCTGCAGTCTTTCCTTTTATACAAGTGAATTTACAAAAAGCTGTCTGTTGAGCATTATTCCTCAAAAATGCTGAACTGTTTTCCATTTATTTTTTTGGGAGGTTAGAGACATGACCCATTTAGGGCACATTAAATTTGGAAGTTGATCCAATTATGTGGTTGAATTTTTTTTCCGCTTGCTCTCGGAGCAGTGTCTGAAGGAGTTCAAAGGAGTCTCCTTTCCCCACATGATTTTTTTCCCCTAATAATTCTATCCAAACATTAACTCAAATCTACTGTTTTCTATAGTTTATAAGAATCAGATTCACATTTTTGAGACATCTCATCAGAGCTTGACCTGATTCCTTATCATTTGTTAGGAGAGGTCTGAAATTACTTTATTTGGGTTTATCATAGTTGTTATATGACCATACCCTGGCATTTATTTTGAAAATAAAAAAGTAATGCAACAAATCAGTAGTGTGTATATATGTATATATATATGTATATATGTATATATATATATATATATATATATATATATATATATATATATATATATGTGTGTGTGTGTATATATATGTATATATATATGTGTGTGTATATGTATATATATATGTATGTATATATATATATATATATATATATATATATATGTATATATATATGTATGTATATATATATATATATATATATATATATATATATATATGTATGTATGTATATATATATATATATATATATATATATACATATATTCATATATATATATATACATATATATATATATATATATATATTGGAAGAGGTACTGAGTATAGGATCATGAGTAAAAGTGCCCTCATGATGAAACTGTACTCTGCTTGTAAAACCCACACAACAGCTAGTTTGTTTGTAACTCAGTTGTGCTTACGATAGCTCTGCTGTAGTCGGAGATTCCAGCCCAGTGACGGTGGTCATCATTAGTTAATCCACTCACTGCTCTGCCCTCTTCTCTACATTGATAGAGAAGACTCTTGCATGAGTATGTGCACGCACTTCTGTTTACCCGAATGAGAAGGCAAGAAAATGGGTCAAGGACTTGTATCTTACTTGACCCGTTCTGGCAGGTTATGTAAAAGAAAGGAGGTTTTCATTATAAAATGAAAAGTCTGGCTTCGCTGCTCAGCGGGTGACCCAGACTTAGTGCTGCAGCCGCCTTTTTCTGTGCAATACTCAGTCCTCCCTCAGTTCTTGTCTGATTTCAACCATTTTGTTATCAAAGCGGTAGGCTTGTTCTGAAAATCCTCTGGGGTCCACACCCAAACCTTAAATCACGACCAACATACACGACTAGGGGGTCAATAATTACCATATATATTATATATTTACCTACTATACTAGCTATACTAGAAAACAACATCATTTAAATGCCACATACATGTTTTATTCCTTTTAAGTAAATGTAAATTTCTTAAATTTCAATGACCATACACGCCCCACATGCGATACCATCACATCCCACTAAGGGGTCGCAGCCCACACATTGGGAATCAGTGCCATAGATGGTTCATGAAATATATAAACCAGAGGTGACATCCACATACTCCATTTTCAGAGAATGAACAATGTTTCTTTATGCATTGCCCGTCGGTTGTGCTACACACTGATGTCAGGAATTGCTGGAAAACACAAATCTGTTCATCAATCCACTGATGGCATCTGAATGGTCCTCAGTGTTTTATATGACTTTCAAGGAACCATTACTAATGTTGTTGAATACAAATTGTGTTCCCCTTTGTTTTTGATTCATTATTTTTAATTACAAGTTAAATTACAATGTAGAGGGGCAAGTTTTACTTCAGGGGAGATAAGACATTACTGCAGCAGAAGTGAAATTCATTATGAAATGTGTTTTTTTTTTTGTAATTTCTTGCTTGTTGTTGGTGCAGTTGTTCATATTGCATAACCCTTTCTATATACCTCTACCTCTCGTTCCTGAACCCCCTCCTCCTCATCTTTACTGCTGCATTAGCATTATTCCTGTCCTCTGTTGTCTGAGCCCAGAGCGCTGTGTGTTCTTTGGCTGCTAATCCTTTTAATGCCAGGTTTCACTCCACATTTTTCAAACCTCCTGCTCATACACATCACACAAAAAGTTGTATAACTTGAATCCTCTGTGTTTATAGGAGTTGGGACCTATTCTTTTACAGTTTACTTCTCCTAGTGCAAGTGTTGAGTTAACGTATTACATGTGGAAGTTTTTCGTTGGAGCAAACAGTGTGCTATATTTGTGAAAATGTTGCTCAAGTTATTTAGCCATTAATTATTTATAAGGATGTTAGAGAATCGTGTGTGTTAGAAAATGGCTTCATGTAGATGCTCTGCGTTATGGCTTCATGTAGATTCTCTGTGTTAATGTGCGATAGTGCTGTAGGTTCAGATCATTTATGGTGTCAAGTGGAAGGGGCTTCATCTTTCTTAAAGCAGTCTACATGCTGACCTGGTCATTTGCAAAGTGAAATGGAAAGCTGAATGTTACTGGATGATTTGAGTGTTAAAAACTCACTATTTGATTGTACCAAGTTTCTCTGCTCTCCCTCCTTCCAAGGTTATTTGAGACAGTATGAATGCTAAGGCGGTGGAGCTAGGCCATTCTGGGTCCTCATCTCCTACAAGGTGTATTAGAGTTATGCCATGTTTCCATCGAGTGGACCTGTTCGGTTTGGTACCCAGGGCTTTACCGTACCAACTGACTGTACCATGATGGAAGCGCAGCATTATAGTGAGGTTAGAGTTGAAGTAAAGACTAAGGACTTGCTGTTGTCAGCCTAAATGCTCCAATAGTGCTTCTCTCTCTTGCATTTGGAGGGCAAAATGGCCACTCATCATTCCTCCCAGCCTCTCTGACTGACTCACTCTGTAGCTCTGTGTCATTCTCCATAGTCAGGGTGTGACTATGGAAAACCCCTGCCAGTGCTTACTGGTAAAGTCTGTGTGTGCTTTCCACTGTAACTCCAGCTCAGCTAAAAGCCTTTACAATTTAACAACTCGGTGGGCCTTTTTTCACCACTGGGACGTGCCAGGTCCCCTGTATTAACTTTGAGACTTTCCATGTCCCCGGAAAATGGATGAGACGGTTCCTCTTTGCAGAACAAAAAGCAACGGGGATCAAATGAGAAACAAAACCAACATACATCTTGCACTTTTTTCATCATATTTAAAAGCAAAAAATCGAAATAAATACAGTCGTATTAGTTGTATCCACTCACTTACTCTTGCATTCAATTAGTTTTATGTGCTCCAAATCCAGACCGCAATTTTCATTTTTTAGATTTTGCCCCAGGAAAAAAACATCCACAGACAATCAGGTTGAGACTGGTTAAGTTAGCACTATACCAGTGAGTTATCTCGAGGCAGTGTCTAGATAGGCGATCGTTTGCTGCTTGTTGAAACTACTGAAGCAACTGTTGAGGATGCAGTGAGTCATTTACTGCCACATTACAGAAACCTCTACCAACAGCTACAGCAGGAGTTTAAGTATGAACAAACTCTACACTCACAGCACTGACAAAATGAGATATTTTCAACCTGGGAAAGCAGGAACTTGTTTTATTCGGTTATGAACTGAGGATGCTGTATATTTGACATATACAAAATGTGCTGTGGTTGACTCATGACTTGAGTGCTGTACAACAGCATTATACTTTCACTACAAATTGTACAGTGCTAGACCACCATACAGATCAATATCATGATGATAAAATATATTATGATCAAACCTCAGTGATGACATGCACCCTTCAGAGAGGCTTTCACTAACTGCTGTTCCCATGTTTTTCCCAAGGAACGTGAGGACTAAAGTTTGATCCAAGATTTTTACTAAGTTATGTCTTGTTAGTGGTGGCCGCTGAAGGATTGAGTGACTCACCCAGAAGTCACGTGACACTGATTCACCCCTGCACATCAAGGTTGTTTGGACATGTCAAATCCCTGGCATTGTGCTCACCCTCCACCCGTTGTTTCTTGGCCATTGGTCTATAAGCTGGTGGAGGCTCTGCAAGTACATATTGTATTTTCTGTCTGCTGGGACACTAAGCCACCTTAAGGCTGCCTTTCAATGAGAAATGACAAGATAAGGCTTTGAAGTGCAGGGCCTCCTGTCTATCACACAGAGGGTTAACACTAAAAAGTAGAGTTGGCAAAAACTACATACTAAATGTTAACGTTGGTGGCAGGGCTACCAAAACGTCTGGTTACGTTACTCAACCATTAGTGTACCATAGAAAATACACCTTCTTTTGGTGCAGTCTTTATGTCATATCCAAACCATGATCGGAGCATCCCCATCACTCATTTTGCCTTGTACATGTGCATATGAAAACCTGTTCATTTGAAAAACACTAGGTTATTGTATCTGGGACAGTGGAAGGATGATGTAGCTGAGCGTTTGAGGCTTACTGTGTCATATGTCTGTGTCTCCGGTTGTCGGGGGACAGGGGACTGGTGATGTAGAAGCAGGAAGCAGGAAAATCACTGAGCCACATGCTAATCTCTGTTGATGGTCAGTTACTCTCTGCATCACATGACCACACGTCACCGTGTATCCAGCTACTCTCTGCACTTAGTAATTCACTCAGCAGTGAGCCATTCAAACACAAACGGCTATCAAACACACATGTACACAGTCATCATAATCTGGCTCGCTGCCTTTGATTACCTATACAGCTGCACTCTTGACTGCATCTGTAGGGGTGACGCCGATATTTTCCCTACATTTAAGAAGGAAAAAAGAAGGGCTGTTTGAAAACACTAAAAAAAGAAGCTCGGGACACTGCTGTGTCACTGTGGAGTGTATGTCCGTGCTTACTGAAGGCTCCATGAGGGTGCGAGGCATACGAGTGCAAGGCCATGATGAGCTGGCCATGAAGCTTTTGTTCTGGGAGCTGGAGCAACACCTGAAAAGGTAAAATAAAGACAGGCAACCCACAGAGAGTTAGCTGCATGGGCCAATCACTACAGTAGCTGCACACAAAACTCTGCATGGCTATATAGTCCTTTTTTTATTCAGTCATTTACTGCTCAGAGTTCATTTATAGTAAATGGACACTGAACTGGTTCACTGGATACACTTCATAGTCAGAGATTTAGAGAATTAGATTAAATATAGTATATAATAAATAAATAGAAGTGTTGTTGCCAAATTGTAGACATGTTGGTACAAAGAAATCACACATTGTACACACAGTTTTCTATGAATTACATTCCTAACAAAGAGAAGCAGAAAACGACATTTGATTCACTTGTTTTGTTATGGTGCTATAACTTGTGCTGGATGTCAGTGATTTCTTAAAGTGCATTTCCTTGGAGCATCATCTAGCTTTAGCTGCTTGTGGCACCAAATGTAGCTCATCCCAGTCCTCTGTGTGTTTGTAAGAGAACGTGATCACATTAGAGCTTGAGTTGCTCTGGTTATTTGGGTCTGGATAATGAGCTAAATCCTCTCCCGTCAAAGATGAGACCGGGCTGTGAGACTATGGTTAAGCTGATTTGCTTTTTCTTAAGCGCTGAAGTGTTCGGGATCAGAGGTGAGCAGAGGGTGACTACAGTATGCAGTAGGTTTCGCACAGGCAACTACGTATGTTTGAGCGTCCCTTCATCACACTGGTGCTTAATAAGTTTGGCTGCAATAACAAAATTAGCCATACCGTTTTAACACTGGCATTTAAATCAATCTAAAGGTCTGTGCGCTACCTCCTATGTATTTTGTCAATGACCTCCAGTATATGCTATAGACCTTTTCTTCATGCCTGCTCTCCCTTTTATTTTGGAAGCATAAACATTGCCTGTTGGTCCATGTTTCGCAGTGATGTTATTGTAAATCTCAAAAATTGATAGCCCTGTCTTCAGCAGAAAAAGTAGGATTTCTGTGTTTGTTTCCTTTATGCTTAGGTATGTGCAAGGTAGGTGTGATCAGACAGGCGTGTAATTTTGAGGATTTTGGGCGTGCGTGGAATGTGTGTGTGGATTGTCCGAGAATGCTGGGAGGTGTCTGTGGGAGAAGGTCTTGATTACGCCATGCTTGAGGTTGCAGTTGCATAGATGTGTCTGTGTGTGACTGTTCAGCATGTTGATACTCCCAACTTTTGCTGCAACCTTATTGATCTACCATGACCTCCATTGACTAATATAATGATTATTACAGGATTCTCTTTAAGCGGTTCTCAATTTTGAGTCTGTGGACACACAGGGGAGCGCAGTTGTCATTGTTTTGCATTTACAAATGTTGTCATTTCGTTGGTGACAGCCAAGACGACACTTCTGTAGAATAAATGACTATAAAATATACCTGTTTTACGTGACCTTATTTTAGAAGTGGGATGCTGGTGCTGCAGCACAGTGTGATGGTGCTTGTGCCACTTTATTCTTTCACAAATAAATTCTCATTATCTGTTACTATAAAATGTAATGTGTTTTAGATGATTTATTTAAATGTTACAGGCTTGTAATGTTGTTCTGGGGCTGCTTTCATGATTGTCTGTCAGCTTCACAGCTCTGCAGTACTACACAGGACCATAGGAGGGCAGCATATGTATGTGCTGATGACACTAATTTGATATAAAAAACCTTCTCGTTTGTATCATCTAAAAATTTGTAATTATTAATATAGTTTATAGAGTGCATGGCTCATGGTGATTTATGCAGCCCATGTTAGTTTCAACCCTATTAAATGATATACTATACTATATATTGTGTATTAAATACAAGTATGTTTTTACAATTAAGGTGAAGTACTATGTATTTACTTTAAAAAAGAAAGAAAGAATGACCATTAACGTAAATACCAGGAAGCATAATATTACTATTATGCATTTTTAAGTTAAGACAGGACTGTAATTTTCTCCACAGACTACCAGGGCCATATTCTCTTTTTCTGAGCCTCTGTAGAATGGTGGTGCATTTAAAAAAATAAATAAATAATAATAATAATATTTTGGCAGATGTTGCATCTTACTTTGAGCCATGCACAAAAACATCCTCACTAAACCTGTATTTTGGGGGCAGATTATAAAATGGCCTCACAAGATGACTCTATTGGGGAATTTCCCTGGGTTGGTTTTAACTGATTGATAGTTAACTGGTTTTAATTATTTGGGAATGCCAAGTCACTGAAATCCAACTATTGTTTGTCACTATCCTACCTTTTTCTGCTGATTTCAGTGACAATTTTGTATTACTAAATGTAAATTCTTAACACACACACGCGGCAAGATGACTCGGCATTCCCTTCTGTTTTTGCTCTTTCAACACTGAAATAGATTTTACTGTTATGACTGAAAATGTTGTCATTTATTTAAATTGCACAATAACAACAGCAGGAGTTGAGCCACAGTATTTTATTAAAGGTTAGACGAGGTAAAACAAACGATCCAAGTACAAATAAAGCATTAAAACGGTCACATACAGTGAGGATAGTATGCGTGTGTTCAGAATAACACAGGGATTCCCTTTCCCTACGTTTCTGTGGAGACCGCATTCTTATCTGTTGTTGTGGCAGTATTTTTTTCCAAAACACTTTGACATGTCGACGGTGAGGCGCTGAAGAATGGAGGACTCTTTTCTTTTCTTCTATCCGGTTCTCCCCGGTTTCATCCACCTCCTCTCCGCTCCCAGCATATTTTATGTAAAACCATGTCAGCTGAGGGCCAGGTGGGGGCGTTCCTGCATAAATCATTCGAACTGCGCTGCTCTCCGCCAATCAGCAGCCAGGCTGTCGCTGCGTCGCCGGATAAAATATTCAGGTTTTCCGCCGAGCTGCGGAGTCTTTGCGGAGCGCCGACATGAGCCAACCGTGGACCGTGAATGTGTGTGTTTTTATCCACTGCGGTGGCCCAGCGACTCTGTAACGGACACGGCACAGAGTATACACGCGTGGACGTGTTGTCGCGGAGCCTGGGTGCTCGACTAATACGACATGAACAGCATGAATACGCCGTGTTACACCGTGGCCATGGACCTAGGCGTCTGCCAGCTGAGAAATTTCTCCATCTCGTTTCTGTCGTCTCTCCTGAGCGCGGATAGCTCGCATGTTAAACTCGACAAAAGGTAAAAAAACAAAAAAACAAAAAACCCACCACATTTTAATATTCTTTTATTGAGCCCAAACATGGAGAGGGGACGGTGGGGAGAGAGGAGAACATCCGCAGGGCTGACGGTTAACGAACATGAAGAGCAGCTCAGCACCGTGCACTGGTAGCAGTCCTGATGATGAGACTGCTGCTGCTGCTCAGGATGCTGCTGCTGCGGCCCCTACATAACACCCACATACACTAAACTCCTTTTGTGTCCAATTTGTTCAATTTTTTTTCCTCTTTTTCTTCCTTGCAGTTCATCAGGAGCCAGTGTTGTTGCCATAGACAACAAGATAGAACAAGCAATGGTGAGTCAACCCCCTTTTTTCTCTTCTCTCCCGTTTTCAGCCAAGGCAGAATAGAACCGTTTAAGAACCGGTGTGTAATATTTCAGAGAACTTACTGGCATACATTGTATATAATACTCTATAATAATGTCAGTATTACGTTATATATCTCATATGTATAAAAATCAATGAAGTCTTTTATATGTACTCCAGGCAAGGGCCTTGCTTTACACAGACGGCCATCTTGCTCTACCATTTTTCTACAGTCCTAACAGGGTGTGTGTTTGGCAGAGAAATTACATCCTTTTTGGCCAGTGAAGGCCACCATGGTTTTCTGACATAACGCTCAGCACTGCCATCATTAGATGCCACTAATTTTTCCACACAGGACCTCAGTCGTACTGTGCAAAATGCCATAAGATGATGTATATTTGGCAATATGCATTAATTTTGTTTCTTTCAACCCCATACTTGACCAAAGTGTGTATTTTAATTCATTTGAAACGGCAACACAGTGGGTATGTTAATATTTAGGGACAGGTTACTTACCGTGATGGACTAGTATAAAAGTTTGTGGCAGCAGCAACACAGATGTAGTTTTTTAGTTGAATATCTCATATGAATATTTTGAGATTCTGTGAGTATTTGTCGTTTGTAACCGTATAAAATGTGCTGCTTCCCTCTTGGTCTTTTATAAAAATATATTTTTCTATCTTAATTAAACGTCACTTGTTAATAAAGAGGGTAATAACAATACTTTATATCCTTTTTAAAAAGAATGCTATGCACTGTATCGATGTAGTCATTTAGGAATTGACTGTGTTTTGTATGGCAGCTAATGCTAGTGCAAGAGAAGCTACTTTAAACCTAAATCAAACAAAATAACAAACCACCTCAAACTAGATACAAATTGAAGTTTGTGTGTTTTTATTAAAGGATGCCTGGGGTTTCAATGCTTTATTATTAGAAAATCCAGCAGTGTTTTATTTAATTCCTCTTGTTTTCACTCTGCCTCTGTTGTCTTCTTGTTGCTAGGCAAACTGACAGACACACACTCCCAGTTATAAATATCTGGGCTCTCCGATTGGCTGGCCCTTTAATGTGGGCCAGGTTAATGACGTTGAACCTGGAAACACGCTCACGTTTTCCCTTTTTTTTTTGCTGTTTATCGTGTTTTTACCCCATCGCGTCTGACCAGATCTACCTCTTACTGTGTCGTGAAGTGGGTCACTAATACTTAGTACATGTTAATTCAATTTTTGGTTTGTATAACTGTTTGATTTGTTTTAGACTTTTAAAAAAAGAGGAGTTATTTGTTGTGGGTTTTTTGCACAGTCTGATGAACATTTCCATATCATGTGAAGACCCTGTAAAGGAAATACAGAGATTCTCCTCTTCACATGTTATATATGTTAAACTATGGTGGTAAAAAAAAAATCACAACTTGGAGTAAAAAACTAAGATTTAAGTCATAGTTTCTCTCTAGTCCTCTGTTCTGGATTTTTTGGGGCGTGTCTAAATCTATAGCTCTATGACGCACAGGAGCCATAGATTCATAACTCCCCCTGAAATGCTATAATGATATAAAAACCCTCAACAAGCTTTATCAGCGAGCTCCTGCAGCACTGCTTTTGCTTTGCTGGCTGAGACGTCTTTGCCTTGAAAATGCCTTACCACGACGCAAAAAAAAAAACACACAGAAAAAGCTGTCACTTTATTTCAAATTTCTAAAGATGAGCAAAGCAAGAACAGCAAAATAGAAGAGCAGACTGCTGCTGTGAGGCTGCAGGTGCTGCTCAGGAGGAAGAGGGAGAGAGAGAGAGAGGGTGGAGGACTGCAGCTAAATCAGCGCCGTGTTTGTGTATTATCACCAGAATGGTGAAAATGTCACTACTCTACATGTTTGTTGAGCAGGCAGTTTAATTACATGACTAGAGCAGGTGAACGCTGCCGTTCTACATGTTTGTTAAACCAGAACGTTTTGCGTTAAAGTTACTATTCTTTACAAAAACTGATATACTGTGAGGTTCACGGACCGAGGTCCTTATTTAGGACATACACACATGGTGGAAACCATAGACATGTTTTTTTATGGTGTCATTGTAATGCGTGGTTTTTAAAAAAGTATTTCACAATGAATATTCAACTGAAGTTAACTTAAAGAAATTATAATGCAAATCACATTGCAGTTGCAATATCTAGAAAAGAATTAGATGCTTTTCTCAAATTGTTCAACCCTCTGATGGTGATGGTAACTTGTTTGTCCTAGAGTGAACAGTGACTTTTATTGGTTATTCATGTGACTCATATTAGCTTGTTTCTTTGGAGTGTGGTCATTTTTTATTTCTCCAATCTTTAAAATCTGTTTCCAGTGTCATGAAAAATCTCGTGCATAAGACATTTGGCCACAAATTAGTTAAGTTTAAAAAAGCCCCAGGTTAGTTTTCAGGATGTTATAAATAAATTCCAGTCCTAAATCCACATGTCTCTCTCTCTCTCTCCCTGTCTCAGGACCTGGTGAAAAGTCACCTGATGTATGCCGTGCGAGAGGAGGTGGAGGTGCTGAAGGAGCAGATCAAAGAGCTGATTGAGCGCAACTCCCAGCTGGAGCAGGAGAACACCCTGCTGAAGACGCTGGCCAGTCCAGAACAAATGGCCCAGTTCCAGGCCCAAGTTCAGACTGGCTCTCCACCCGCTGCTCCCACATCTGCCGCAGCAGGACCACCAAGCACCACCACGCTTGTGCAGCCCACCTCGCACAGCTCTGGCCCCTCGGCGTAGAGTGTGGTCCATGCACACACCCACACACACGCAGATGGACGGACTGACTGTTTCTGAGTTCTGCCAGAGCAGCAGGGCTGAGCCCCGCCTTCTCCAGCTGGAGGTTGCGCTGTCAAGACAAGAATTTGCACATATTTATCTCCCAGAAGGACTTGTGGGACGAGCAGCAAAGACGACGGTCTTTAGATGCTGTGTTAGGGGTTGGTGTCACAACAGGAGGAATCATTGAACATTTGCCAAATTAACCTTGGACTTATCGACTAGAATGTCTTACCAAGTGAAAAAAAAAAACGGCGTATCAGTGGCGACATTATACATACCTAAAAAAAAAAATCACTGTGCCTGTGTCTGGATTTTAAGTGATGTCGATTTTATTGATGATGGAGGAGCAGGAAGTGGAGGACTGTATTGGCTGTTACATTTTTGGCTGAATGGTGTAAATAAAAGTGGTTCTCTCTCACTCTCTCTAGAGCCCTATGTTACATGTTGAGAGATCATAGAGATGGGCAGAGTAAATCCTTCTCCGAGTGACAAATGAAGAATGTTAGCAGTTATTATCATGACACAGTCCCCATCTGGAATGGGGGAGTCGGGTGGGAGGGGAGGGGAGGCTATTTTGAACAACACTAGGCAGTGTTGGTGATGTTACTTCAAATGTGGGTGGTTGGGATGAACTAAACATGGTTTCTTATGGAGATGACGATATTCTATTTTCAGTATTTCACTTTCAAGCTTCTTGTTTTTTGCCCTTGACAGAGCTCATTGTTGCTGTTTTCTCAACCCAGCAGTGGCATGTGTAATTTAAACCTTATTTGATGGGGTTGAGACACTGGGCTACGCTGCATTTCTTTCCCTCTTACAGTTTGATGGGCAGAAGATGTATATTTCTGTATAGTGTAAGTACTCTGTAAAATAGTGAGGAGAGGGAGAAAAATAACAGATGCTATCTAGGTCGCACAGATTGAAGTGGGTAAGCGAGTGACGTGCAAAGTCTTGCCCAGTCTGTGTTGTCTATTTTTATTGCTGTATTTTCAGGATTGTGGATCAACTGGAGTTTAGGTTATTTGACTGACAACCAACAGCCAAACAGGCTGCTCATATCCCAACAGCAACTCTGACTGTAAAACTTTTCTTTTCTTTTTTTCTTCGCTCCTTTTCTTTGAGTATTTGCACCTTTTTATGAACTGTTTCTTTTCTTTCTTTTTTTTCTTTTTTTTTTCTAAAGTTTTGACAGTAAATTACTTCTGGATGAAAAGTATCTTAAAACTCAACATAATACAAGCCAACTGTGGAGAAGTTTTTTCTTTCTTTTCTTTTACATTCTGTGTATCAGTTGTATGCTCATGTCCTGCGCATGTTTCTGCAAAGACTGGATAAGATATTGTAACATACATACTGCAATTGCACTTGACAGCTGCACTTCACAACTTTCAATAAACATGCTTAAGGAAGAATAAGCACGTGAACAGCCTGTCTAATTTCTCCTGTCTAGTTGGTGGAGCTAGATGGCCTACTACTGAAGCAGATATGTCTATTAAATTCAGATTTTGTGCACTTAAACTTAAATTGAATTGATTAAAATTTTCTAAAACTAAAGTATATAGTTATATGTGATGGCTCTTCAACAGGAGGTCCCATGAACAACATCACTCCTATAGTTTTAACTGTAAGATAAGACATTTGTCCAGTTCTTGTGCGGTTGCTACAGAAATCTCTCTGAAATACATTTGTTCAAGCACCTGAACCCCTTGACATTATTCAATGTTTTATTTCGCAGCCTAATTCTTCAATTGGAAATAGGACCGTACTGTATGTGGACTGTGAGCGGAGAGACTTGTCTCATGTCTCTCCAGATTTGTCAGGACTCTGAATGAGCCGCTGAGGAGTCGGGAGTTGTCTAGTGTGAAGTCTAATGTTGGAAAACAAACCTGCTGCTTTGTGGTATAGATTGTGCAGGCCTCCGTACATGGAAAATGGAAGTTTACATGATGTCATGAACCTCCAAGGACGTATATGAAAATATTAGATCGACAAGTCCTCAAATCCAGAATTACTGCAGCAAGAATTTCAAGAGTGGAGCCGTCGGTCAAATCTGTCCACACTCGGGTAATCCTGAGGAGTGTAAAGGTGGACTTCACTGACATCTACATACTCTCCTCAAGCCTGACAACTCTTCCCTGTCTCCACTCCTCCAGACGTCTTTCCCTGAGAAGCTTCTACTGAACCTGTCATCAAGCTCAAGCAGGTAAAGTGAGGTGATGTTTGCTTTGTCACGTCTCTCTGACTGCTCAGTTTTGACTCTTCCTGAATCTTCCCATTTAATAACATGTAGAAATATGTCAAAAACAAGGCGTCTATGACGTGTGTTTGAGTCAAAAATTTAGCCTCTGTTTAGTCAGTATTGAGTGTATTTCTCGTGTGGATGAGGGATGTTGATTTTTCCTGTTCATACTGTTAACGGATAATTAACAAATGTTATTTTTGCACACAGGCATTTCAACCCACACCAGGCTGCACTTCTACCACACTGTGCTGACATGTTCACTCATGTTTGCTCTGTTTTGGATAAAGCAAAGCACACAGTACACATCGTGCGTGGGACTACAAAAGCAGAAGTAATACCCGGACGTTCCTGAAGTGTGCTCAACATTTATTCGAAAAAAGAACCTTTTCACACAGACACTCCTTCACACACACAGGTGCCAAAGTAAGCAATGAGATGCACAAGTACTCCAGCCAGCGTGGTTTTTTTAGACTGTTCATAGAAAAGCTGTCGGTACCACAGACTGCAACACTGTTAAACACTGATCGAGGGAGGGACACGTCTGGAGGAGCAGGAGGTGATGAACACGGAGGCTTCTCTCTCTCTCTCTCTGAGGTCTGCTGGCTCTGAAGCACTGTGTCCGTCTCTGGAGGGGTTCAGGGGTGTGCGGGTGTGGAAAAACCAGGCTCAGTGAGGGCTGGAGGGGATGTCTGGATGCTTCCTCTCAATCACATCCCCATACGGATGCTTTGAATAATCTGAAAAATGGCTGAAAGCACACACACAGATCCACCTGTTAGATGGTGTTTGACTGAGGCATTTTTCACCTGTTCATCTTCATGTTTCTTCATCCATTTCAAGGATGAGGAACACTGCAGTATAATATGTGTAATACACTTACATTGCATTTACATTTACTATACAGTTTTATCCAAAGTGACTTCACTTTCTGCTTTTTAAAACACAATAAGTCTTTGTAAAAAAAAAGGAGAAAAAGTATATCCATTAGCGTACTGCCACATGCAGAGGCGATCCTAGCTTCTTTGCCTGGGGCCCCCACAGAATCTAGGATTGCCCTTCGCCATCACTCCCCACCCTCATCATCTGTACACCCTCATAGAAATGCAATCAGAGCTTACATTTATTTTTAAACATGACTAACGTAAAACTATACACACGACTATACAAACATCAAATATTCTCTATATCACACAAAAGTATGTCGTCCACTCAAATAAAAAACAGGAAGCAAAAGCTGCTCTCAAACCATCTAAGTCACTGAAAAAGTACCTTCTCTTCAGGGCCCTAAGAATGTGCTTTGAATGCCTGTCCTGTAAGTGCATATATTTAATTGCCATATTTGATTATATGCTTGTTTTACACTTCAAAATTTGTTCTCAATAAATAAAAACCAAATGCAACACAGTCAAATTGCAATCTGGGCTCACAGAGTATCCATTCATCCATCCAGTACAATAAGTGATGAAAGTAAATAACACGAACAAAAGAGAACAAGGCACAAATCAAATGAAAATACACACTTTCTACTATGAAAGCTACATACCTGATCCACACACAACAAATACAAACAGGGCGAGTAACCAGGGGCCCACAGGATACTTCTCCTCTTGTGGCCGCTATAAGAAACACACACAGAGTACATATGCATCACTGCTGAGTCAGAGTGGTTGTGGTGTACACTCTGCTTTTGAGGGCAGGAGTTAACACCATGCAGAATCACTGACAGTGCTGGTAGAAAAAAGCCTGTTATGGACTTTTTGGTGGTCAATTGTCAGCCAACAAAGATTTGTCCTGCTTTGATCAGGAGATGATTTACTGCACTGGGATTACAGCTCTAAAATGTCACCCCCTTTGGCAACCATACCATCAAAAACACAGGTGACTAACTGCTGTTGCCATGGCAATCAGTGCCAAAAAATCATAGTATAGTATGTCATCCAAAATCACTCAAAAAAGTCATAGTATAGTATGTGGTCCAAAATCAGTCAAAAAAGTCATAGTATAGTATGCGATTCAAAATCTCTCAAAAAAAAACATAGTTTAGTATGTCGTCCAGAATGAGTCAAAAAAGTCATAATATAGTATGTGGTGCAAAATCACTCAAAAAAGTTGTAGCATAGTATGTGGTCCAAAATCACTCAAAAAAGTCAAAATATAGTATGTGGTGCGAAATCACTCAAAAAAGTCATAGCATAGTATGTGGTCCAAAATCACTCAAAAAGTCATAGTATAGTATGTCGTCCAAAATCACTCAAAAAATCTCATAGTATAGTATGTCATCCAAAATCTGTCAAAAAAGTCACAGTATAATATGTCGTCCAAAATGTGACAAAAAAGTCATAGTATAGTATGTCGTCCAAAGTTGAACTCCTATGTATCAGGATTGCATTGTTTCAAACAGGACTTGAACCCCAATCTTCTACATGAAAGGTATGAGTGTTAACCACTACACCAACCTTGCTTTCTCTAAGTTTATCACATCATCATCCACAGTATGTTGTCCAAAATCACTCAAAAAGTCATAGTATGGATTAGGTAAATTGGACACTCTAAATTAACCGTGAGTGTGAGAGTGAATGGTTGTTTGTCTCTAGCTGTGTGTGTGGCCCTGCGATGGACTGGCAAACTGTCACAGCACCCCCCACGACCCTCTGGTGGAGGATAAAGCGGTAGATGATGACTGACTGACTGTCTTTACAGGACGCTGAAAAACTAGTTCATGCTTTTGTTACATCCAGATTAGATTACTGTAACTTATTATCAGGATGTTCCAACAAGTCTGTCAGAACCCTTTAGTTCATTCAAAATGCTGCAGCACGAGTTCTGACAGGAACTAGAAAGAGAGACCATGTAACTCCAGTGTTAGCTTCTCTACACTGGCTCCCCGTACAGTTATAATTTTTGAAGTTTTGAAAGACCTCGTCTTATCCTATCACCCTAACAGACCACTTAGGTCACAAAATACAGGTTTACTTGTGGTTCCCAGAGTCTGTAAGAGTAGAATGGGAGGCAGAACCTTTAGTTACCAGGCTCCTCTCCTGTGGAACCAGCTTCCAATGACAGTTTGGGAGGCGGAGCCTCTCTCTGTATTTAAAGTTAGACTTAAAACTTTCCTTTTTGATAAAGCTTATAGTTAGAGCTGGTTCAGGGAAACCTGGACCATCTCTTAGTTATGCTGCTATAGACCTAGACTGCTGGGGGATTTTCCTGTGGTGCACGCACATTCACTCTCTCACACTCAGGATATGATTATGACTTTTTATATGTCATTAACTTTGTCTCTTTCTCTCCCTAGTTTGTGTCTTTCCTTCCTTCCCTCTCTCTCTCTCTGTATTCTCATCATGCAGGTTGCAGGATCAAGATCCAGTTTTCGAGGCTATGCTTATCATCACCATTATTATTCTGCTATAATTAAAAAGTCAATATCATTAACTGTATAAACTTGTAACTTGATACAGTTGTTGTGTATCTGCTGCTGGTCGCTCTCTCTCTTCTGTCTCTACCTCATCTTCCTCTTGTCCTTTCTCTCCCCCCTTTCTGTCCCCCACCTCTCCTCTGTCCCCCATTTTTCCTTTCACCCCAACCGGTCGAGGCAGATGACCGCACATCTCTGAGCCTGGTTCTGTCAGAGATTTCTTCCTGTTAAGAGGGAGTTTTTTCTCTCCACTGATGCCTAGTGTTTGCTCATTGTGTGAACTGTTGGGGTTCTCTGCTCACCTTGATGTTGTCTATGTACAGTGCCTTGAGATAATGTATGTTATGATTTGGCGCTTTACAAATAAAATTGAATTGAATTGAATCTCACAAAATGAGTGGCAATTAACATTAAAGGAGATGAAGTCAGTGCCACGCAATCAAAATAATTGAGTTTAACAAATTGGTAGCCAGGTATGCTAGACTCACTTTGTCCCACAGCTACATTAAGATAGTTTAGATTTGTGTACACTGTATCTGTTAGTAATTTATTGTAAGTGTCCATTTCATTATAATATTCAGATTTATCATAAATAATTGAACATGCAAATGCATTTTAAGTTCAGTGGCAGAGGGGGTGGAAGTGAGGTCCAAATTCTTTGAACACTTAAAATGTACTTGAAAGTAACGTAATAGTTACTTTCCCTACTATTTAATTTGTAACTCAGTAACTAATTCAGTTACTTTTGGGGATAAATAATTAGTGACTGTAACCAATTGTTTTTTTAAAGTAACATTTCCAACACTGCTTATGTGGGATACATGATTAGAATGGTTTGAAACGGGAACACCCCCCCATTAAGAGGTCATTTCATTTATTTTATTTCATTTGAATAATAAGTTGTATTGTATTGTCTTCATTGTATTTCATATTGTTATTATTATTGTTGTTTACATTAGTCCGGGGCCACACGGTGGTGTAGTGGTTAGCACTCTCGCCTTGCAGCGAGAAGACCCGGGTTCGAGCCCCGGTTGGAACAAGGGCCTTTCTGCATGGAGTTTGCATGTTCTCCCCGTGTGTGCGTGGGTTCTCTCCGGGTACTCCGGCTTCCTCCCACAGTCCAAAAACATGCAATGTGGGGATTAGGTAAATTGGACACTCTAAATTGACCATAGGAGTGAGTGTGAGAGTGAATGGTTGTTTGTCTCTAGTTGTGTGTGTGTGGCCCTGCGATGGACTGGCGAACTGTCCAGGGTGTACCCCGCCTATCGCCCGATGTAGCTGAGATTGGCACAGCACCCCCCGCGACCCTCTGGTGGAGGATAAAGCGGTTAGATGATGACATTAGTCCGGTAGCTGGGTGAGGTATGGCAGGCAATAGTACACACATTACTATGTTCACTATAAAAGTGTACACAGAAAACGGTACATACGGGCGGGCAGTAGTCAGGGCAGCCGCGAGGGTCCTCAGTAGTTAAAGGGGACATATTATGCAAAATCAACTTTTTAACCATTTTAATACTTATCTTTGGGACTCTGGAGGCCCTACCAGTCACCAAAGCAGTCCTTTTGTCGTGGTCCCCCTTAGTGTAAGTATAGGCGATAAAACACGCAATGTTGAATTCCCTGCACTTATGACGGCAGTATGCGCATTTCACCATGAATGTTACCACCCACCAGTAAGTTTACCTCGAGAGCTCCACCTTAGCTCCACCTTGTCCAGCCACATACAGCACACTGTTTGTGGCTGCACAGTGGAGCACAGTGTTTTACAGAGGATTTTATATATGAAGCTAATGTGCCGGATAAAGTCAGCAAACGTGTGTTTGTGTGTTTGCACCACTTCACATCAGACTGCGGCCAGCGGTCGCCATATTTAGTCAGCAAGCGAATTTCACCGAAGTACAAACACACACATTGTTAAGAAAAGGTCACATAGAGCTCATAACTGACCATTCTGACACGTCCTAATTAAAAATATTGAGTCTGTGCTGCGGAGACCTCCGACACAAGGATTAAGCCGAACAGTGCTGTCCCTAAGTGTTTTTAACTGATTTACAGTTCGGCAGTGTTCGATCCTTGTGTCAGACGTCTCTTCCTGTGAAGGCACTCGCACTGTTTTCCGCACACGCTGCCATGTTGATATTGTCAGAGAACTAGTGGGGGAGGGGGAGAGGAATGGAGCTGAGTGAGTGAGTGCTGTATAGAGGACAAATCAGAAACCCCCTTTAAGAAGTGGGTGTGTGTTTGCCTGTGTCTCATTTGCATATAAATGGACCATGCACAAAACAGAGTGTTCTGAAAGGGGCGGGTTTAGCAGGGTTATTGAACTGCTATGGTGCTTCATCCTTATGGTATTTTGACCAAAGCATGTCACTGACATGTTCATTAGGACACCAGGGAACTATTTTAATGGGGGAAATAGGGTATAATATGTCTCCTTTAAGGACCAGTGCGTGAAGAATCGTGTAGCGATTATGGCCATGGATGTTAAAGCGGCCGTGTTTCCTGTGTTTACAGAATTGATCCTTCAATATCTACACACTGGAGACTCCCTTTTTTCCTTTCCACGTGTATAACACTGACAATAATATTTTACTCTACCTCAGCCAATCATCATCACTTATGTGGTTGCCTCATGTCCCCTCACGAGGAAGAAGAGTAAAAAAACAACTCGGCCTCTCTGATGAAAACAGCTTCAATGAGCTAATAATTAAAGTAACACACTGCATTGTTTGGCAGTAATGGTAAGGGCCTTATCATGATTGAAACAGTAATTAATTAGATTACTCTTTACTGAAAAAAGTAACACCGTTTATTTTTAACTCCCATCACTAATAAACATGTACACCTCACCACAGTCATCTGTGGAACATCTAAGCCTGTCACACAACCGCACAACAGGAAGTGTCTGAGTGAAGAACTCTGAAATGTTACAAACTATGATGCACCACTCTTCTATTAAAACATTTCTCTTTGGTATGTCTCATACATTCAGCAACAGTGATTCTAGCTGTAACTAGTGAAAGTGAATGGCAGGATTTCTGTTCAGTGATATACTTGAGAGCTAAACGTGGAATCAGAGATGTTCACCAAAGAAATAACTCACCGGCTTCACTGAGAAACTTCTCCTTTACTTCAGCTGAGCAGTCCTTACATGTTTTTATAGCCACATGGATCCTCTCTCCGCTCTGCAAACACACAAGCAGAATACATGTATAATATTCAACTTGTAGTATTCATGTTATTTCATTTATTCTTCTTGTAATAACTGGTGATGGGGAACCAACATATGAACTCACTGGACTTTTGAAAACTCCGTCGTGAACTTCTCCAAAGAATCCCTCACCCAAGATCCGACCCACGATGACATCATCTCTGGATATCATGTGTTTCTCTGAATATACACAAATTAAGAAATAGAAAAAAATATATATTATTTGCAGTAGTAATATTTGGATATACTGTATTTAATGTTTTCTTTCTTTACAAAACAAGCAAACTAATAGGGCTGTTAATTATTTTCATTATTGATTAATCTGTCACTTATTTGGTTTGGTGTTTCCCAATCCTTGAAATGATGATGCTCTCAAATGTGGAATGGGGGGAAACTTGGTATTAATATTTTATTATTATTTATTTTTTAATAGTTTTTACGTCCATGATTTTTTATGAGTTAATGTTGGAGACATGTATTCCAAGATAGTTGCCACAATACACATACTAACACTGCTACTTTTACCATTAATAGCACTTCTGTTGTAGCATGATCATCTGCAGATATGTGAAGATTAAAGATTATATTAAAACCATAACAGTAGCATCTTAGAGATTCAGTTGCCATTTTGTTTTTTTTTCAAGTTTTAGCTACTTCTTCACTGTATTTATCCCAGAATTTGAGATCAACATACTGTTCACTCACCATCAGAATCTGCTCCTCTTTCAGGAATCTCAGCATAAATATCAGAGCCTGAAGTTAAAGCAACAAGAACATTTATTTTGCATTTAAAAAGGGAAAAAAAGGGAAAACAATCTTGATTCAAAACGAGGAAACAGGAAATGTGTACGTAATATAGCAACTAATTTACATTCACATCTGCAAAATCTATCATTTTGAATTGGTAATCGAATCATTCTCAGAAGATGTTTAGTACATTAAAAAAAAGTTTTCTAATGCATGTTATTTAAAACATATACAGAAATTCAGCAAATTTGGTTGGGGTCAAAGGATTAGTACATGTAAATTACTGCAATGTAATAATGTAAGCAGAGTCGATACACAGCTTAAAATAATAAACATTTAGGCTAAAAGCAAAGTCATGGCTAAATACAAATCAGTCAGTGAATGAATGGATTAGGTATGAGACTCAAACCTATATCAGAGCCACAGGAAACACTCCTGGAAGACAGAAATGAGCTGTCAATGACCTTTCACCCACAGACTCTTTGTCTGTTGCAGCAGAAATGCATCTTTACTTTTGTTTTTCACCAAGCACAGGTGAAATTTTGAAAATGTCATTTTTCTGTATTATTCATAACACTTACTGTTTCGGGATGTCAGGAAGTTTGTGTTGTGTGTCTTTCCCTGTGAGAACCACATATTGATTTTGTCAGTGCAATATTTATTTTTCCTAAAAAAAAAGTGAAGAAATAAAAGCAGAATTTTGTGGTGTGTCTATTTTGATCCACGAGCTGGTTATATTTTGATAAATTTGGCAATTTACTCTAACCAGGATGCAGATAAGTGTCCAACAAAATGTTTACATAAAGCTTCCATTGAATGTGTTATTAGAGCAGTAATTTAAGATGAAAATGGAATAAAATGTACTTTTTTTATTTTAGTGAAAAATGATTATGGGTTATTATACTGCATTTTGCATATATATATGTTTGGGTACATTTCATTATTTTTACTTTGTATTGAGCATGCTGTGTGCTTGAATAGTTTTATCCATGCATTATTTAACCCTTTATTCTGGTTTGAATAAAGATTAATAAAACAATAATAAGAACATATTATGATTTGTATTTTTGTAACATAAGCGTTATTGTACCTTTGCTGGCTCTAGTAATGAGCGAGCTTGCAGATCTGCCGTCCAGTCGACAGTAGCCATCGATCAGGTCAGCCATGTTCTCTGCTACAGCCATGGAGGAGGTGATCACTGACAGCGGCTGCAGGTTTTGAAGTATATTCACATTTTTTGTTTCTCCAAACAAAAAGACAAAGGTGTTCTTATATTGTCATATTTGTTACATGTTAAATCCGTCGTACACTGAGTACTGGTTAGCTTTCAGATTAGTTTACATCCGTTGTTTTTTTTCTGACTTCTCAACTGGAATGCAATAATTTTGGGGGTGACGTCACTTGCAGTTCCAAGTTCCAATGTAAATGGAATGTGGCATAAATACCTGCTTGGCTCCCTCTATGTGCACAGTGAGCATAGCCTGGCCTTCACTCCCTGCAGAGCAGCAGATGCTGCGCACCTGAGAGAACGCAGCCAGACTGACGGGCTGCAAGGAGAAAATGAGGTCCAATTTAAAAGTATAGAAATCAAGTCATGCATCGTCACATACAGTACATGTACAGTGTCAGCATGTAGTCGGCAGAAAAAGAAAATAAAGGGAAAGAGTTAAAGCTTACAGTTGAATTCTCAGTTTGTTGACTGATGCCTTCAGGGCCAATGACCAGGTCTATTTTTATGCTCCAGCCGTGCTGAAGACACAGGGAATCAACATTGCGTTAAGGTTAATTATAATAATAAAAAAATGCATTTGCATGAATACACTGCAAAAATAACAAAATGGTTGGCACATTTATTTTAAAAGATTTAAAAACATTTTGTCTCCGATATATTTAGCTGATTTCCTTTGTTTAAAAAATTTCAAATAAAATAACATTTCTTATCAGTAACCAGTTATTCAACATTTGGTCTCTAATCTACATTTTATGTCTGGACTGCAGTACAATTATGTACAGAATGTATAAACTAATTATTGAATACAGACAGGTAAAAAAAAACTTAGGTTTTGGATTAATAAAAATTACATTTCAGTGACATAGTCTTCACGGTTCTGAAAAACTAAAATCAATATATCGGTGGTTATTAAAATGTGTATACCTAAATTTAAATATGAATTGGTCTACCTCTCAGGTGAATGGTTTCAAAAGATGTGAGATACAAAAAGTGCTGCATATAGATGTACAGTATGAATGTGTGAGTAAATGGGTCTGAATGGCAAAATCGAAGTGTGAAGCAGCGCAAAGACTAGAAAAGCGCTATATAAATACAGACCATTTTATTTTTTGAGGGTAACACAAACATATTAAAGTGGAGTTATCATAATGAAAATACATTTTCTCATCAATTTATCAAGTAAAATCAAGGAAGGTTTTAGGTTTTTAGTTTTTTTTTAAGAGAAACTAACAAGAAATAACCACTTGTTTATTTCTGATGATTAATTTCATCCAGAAGACGCTCACCACCAGCTGACAGGCAAAGCTCTCCTGTGTGAAGCTGTAACACTGAGACAAGGTGGTGAAGAACTTGGTCATGCACTGGTCCTGTTTCAGAGTAGAGTAGCCCTGAAACGTCTGCTGGATCAGCCGGCGCAGCTGTTTCGGCTGGCACACAAAACACTTACAGTTAACGCGTGTGTGACCGACAACATGAGGAGGAGATTTTACAGGAAAGTAAAGGTGCAAATTAAACAAATCAGGCTGTTTCTTCATTTTACCTTCATGCTGTTGATCAGCTCTCTTGGAAAGAACAGGTCCAACCCCACATCCTTCCTGTTAGAGGAAAGTCGGACCATCTTTATGAAATAAACTTAGATTTTTAAAAGGGCTTCTGGTTTAATGCAATGTTTTAAATGTAAACCAGTTTTGGTGCAGTTGCTAAACAGTTTCACTATGTTGGTTTATATTTTAACCACAGGCTGCATCTGTTCAGTTCTTTCTTCAACTGCATTTAGCAGTGACATCACTGAGTCTTTTGTTTGACGCTGAGAACAACCACAAGCACAGTTGTGCGACATGGGTTCAAAAGGCCTGATTTAAAATCATTTCTGGTAACACTTTACAGTAAGGGGACATTAATTAATGTTTTTATATTTACTTTACTTTACTTATTGTAAAGTGGGTTATGTATCACTTAACAAAGACTTCACAAATACATAAGTTAATATTAATAATAAATGCTTTATTATTGTTAAGTCATTCTTATTCTGTACTCCCTTTACAATAAAGGTCACAAGGTGCATTAGCAAAGGTAAAGTATGTTTATGTAATGCTTAGCAAATTGAAGTAATGAATATTTTGTGTCACTTAAAGGGAAAGCGATTTTTCAACTTTACAGACACAGAAACCTTTAATAAATGTTTACTAAATAACAACATTAACAGACGTTACTTAGCTTAGTAGTACCATGATTAACTCTTAATAATTAGCAATTCACAGTGATTACTGACATTGACTGTAGCTCTATAATGAATAATATATGAATTAATAACTTCATTCACCTGAATAACATTGACAAATGGTCAGTTAAAACATTAATTAACCATTAGTTAATACTTGCTACTAGCATTAAGAAATGTTAATAAATATTCCCTTATTGTAAAATGTTACCGAATTACCGTTACACAATAAAAGGTCACGCAAACAATTTTATATATATATATATATATATAACAATTACACGTGACTTACTCCAAGAGTTCAAAGTTGGATTTTTTCTCCAGCCCGTTTGGATTCATGTCTTTGTAGAATCTCCTGTGAAAAAACATACAGCGTCATTATAATTATTATGACTATTATGGTGATGATTATGATTCTGCGGCAACATTTGGATCGTGCCTGCTTCTTGCTGCCGATGTTTGGGTGGATTGAACCTTTAAAACTTGAAGATTTTGGTAGAATTCATCTTTAAAAGAGACTGACTCATAAGCCCCTCCCCCTTTCAAACATCTGTTTCTAACACCTGCATTATAAAATCTGAGTATTTAGACAGATAAAGTGGTGGAGAGAGAGAGAGAGATGCACAAGTCCCTCCCTAATCCAATAAAAAAAAGATTGTATCTTATCTAAAAGGATGGGTTAAATGCAGAGGTTAAATACACTTCACTAAATGTGTGTGCAAATAAAAATAATACCATGTTTTATTCGCAGCGGAGCATCATTCTTTTTAATTTTTTAGGAGTTTGCATAATATGATAGTTGGCCCGAACCTGATCTCCAGACAACCGAGCTGCAGCGCCATCCCATCACTGACTTTTGAAGCATACTGCAGCATGTAGTCACTGCGCACCTGCAGATAAGCCAACATTGCATTCACACCTAAAAGTTACTCATCATATACTAGTTCAATAAAATTACACTTAAATGCACACTTGACTGACCTGTTGGTAAAAGTATAGCATTGTGGTTCTATCTTCTTGGAATTTCTCCATGAAGTCAGGTGGGATGTATCGGATCCTCAGGTCATATCTGGACAAAGAAACATCATGCACTTTAATGTATTTATTTATTTTTCAGTCACTTAATTCAAAAAAGGGAAAATTAAGAATCCAAAAGCTAAATGTACTGACCTCCACTCGGCCTCCAGGTGTTGCTGTTCATAGCGCTGGGTGAGTTCGGACACTGTAAGATCTGGGTGCAGCCAGTGGATCTCTGAGGACTTGAGGTGTTTGAGGAGGAGGCCATAGCAGAGGCTGTACTTTATCTGTGGACCCACACAGCCGCTGGACAGCACCCCATTAATGATGGCCTGGGATAGAGGTCATTTCCAAACATGTGAATATATCACTGTAAAAGCAGGTGATTGTTGCTTTTGATAACAGCATATGGATAAAAAACACATCAGCTGAATTATAGCATCATAAACTCAATAATAATAGGCATTTGTCTTGCCTTGGATACAGTAAGGAAACACTAGTACAGCACTGAGAGAGCACAACACAGTAGAGAACAGAGTATATACATGGTTAAAAAGTCAAATATGGAGCAGTACCTAGTTCTTATTTTATATTCATATAGAACAGTGTTTCCTTAACTTTTTTGATGGTAAATTTTAAATCGGTAATTTTCCAAGAACACTTCATTTTGTGTAATTTAAAACATACACACATACAATTCGCCAAGGAAAAACTGTGGGTCCCGAACCACTGATATAGAACAGAGATAACTGCAAAGCATAATTTCTTTCCACAGGTTTAGCGCTGTAGTACGTAACTTTTCATGATTGTTATTACTATTCTGCCTCTGTTTGGACTTTGTGAACATAAACGCTTATCATAACATTATCTGTATGCTGTGTGCTACGTCTGAAAAAGGCTCACGAAAGCAAATCGATCAAAGCTAGGAGGTCATGCTATGACCTTTGCTATGCTGTTTGTGTGAGCAAAATACCATGTCGACTGGTATTTCTAAAAATGATTAACAATGGCCAGCCGAGATTCGTATGCATCCATGTTTTAATCCGATTTCTCAACTGAAAAGTAATGAACTCAAAGATGACGTAGTAGTCTCGCATATAGTATAATCCAGCATATATTCTAGAGTAGAACAGTGTTTCCCAAACTTTCTACATGGGGACCCACATTTTAACTATCATCAACATATACATATAACTAAAAGTTTGGAAAAATTTGGCCAAATTTTTATGGAGACCCAAAGAAAATCTCCTGCGACCCATGTTTGGGTCCCAATCCAATTCTTTGCAACCAGTGTTTGGGAGTAGAACTTACCCTGACAGTCCAGCCCTCCTCACAGCGCACCAGCTTGAAGTTCTTGCCCAAGTTGGAGCTGTTGCTAAGGAAACACACTTTGATGATTTTCACCATGAAGAGCCTGTCCCTGTCATCAGTTGCTGTGGGCGAAGCATCCAAGGAATCTGATCGGTTGGCAGGAGACATGCTCC
This sequence comes from Solea senegalensis, assembly GCF_019176455.1. Lineage (NCBI taxonomy): Eukaryota > Metazoa > Chordata > Actinopteri > Pleuronectiformes > Soleidae > Solea > Solea senegalensis. The sequence goes on along the minus strand of NC_058022.1, from coordinate 40,904 downwards.
TCCAGGACAGCGTGCTGGTGTCTCCTGACATCACACATACACACAGCTTGTATGCTACTGCACAGACACACACATAGCTGTCAGGCCGTCACACACACACACACTCTAACACACTCTAACACACTCACACACACACACGCAGGAAAGGGGATGCAGAGAAGCTGGAGGCAGGGAGGAGATGATGAACACAACAGCCACAACACAATTAGTTTGAAGAATTAAAACATTCACGATCCTTCATCTTCTACTGCGGTCATTCTGCACTCACCACGTTCACCAGCTCCACCGTTCAGCAGGAGAAATGTACTTTCAGGCTCTACAATCAAAGTCAACAAAGTACGTATACATCAAATTAAGTGATAAAGATGCGTATGTGTGGTTTTGTCTTTGACAGGCTAACAAGAGTTGACGTCTGAAACTGCGTCCTGAAGAAGTGTCAGTGAAAGAGGAAATGCTGCTTACTTGCATGAAGAAATGAGGAAGTTGAACAGCAACACATTAGAGAACTGATGAAACTGCTGTCACCCCTCCTATCGCACATGTAATGGCACAGTCCAAAAAAACCCACAAAAACCCACACGGGGCAAAATGTGCCAGGCCCTCATTGCAACCACACTTCTCTGTCTATAAGTTTCCAAGAGCAAATGCACAGTGAAGGTAAAAATGGTTTGAATATATTATTATAGATAATAGCACATTACACAATGTACAATGTATTTTATATAAACTAAAATCATTTTTCAATTGAATAATATGTCAATTACAGTATGGATTAAATTAGAATAACTTTATTGATCCCTTCGATGAGAACTTAACAAAACAACTAAAATTGCTGACTGACTCCCAGTGTAATCAGCCATGTCACTGTCTGTTCAGCCAAATTCATGCCTGAGTCTCTATACTGTCATCGAACAGCAGCAGGGGTCACCTGTAGCTCCCATAGTGGCCAACCTCTACATGGAAGAGAGTTTTGGCCTCGGACACTGGAACTGCACCTGCAGCCACTGGTTCAGATACGTGGACGACACCTGGGACATAAAATCAGCATAGACAGGAACGTCAAATTCACCTGTGAGGATGTCAAACACAACACTCTGGCCTTTTCGGCTGCGCATTGGAGAAGACAGAAACTTCCAAGTACCCAGAAACCTATCCACACAGACCAATGCCACAAACTCAGTGTCATCAGAACTTTGCACCATCGGGCAAGGAACAAGGAACAGAAACACATCAGTTACTCAAACTGGGCCACCAGCAAAACCTCCAAAAGGAGAACAGCTGACAACAATGAAAACAGAAACAGTAGTATCAACATTGTTATACCGTATAATGCTGGAGTCTCTGAGAAACTCAGGAGGATCTTCAACAAACATCACATTCCGGTACCCTTCAAACCCTGCAACACTTTAACACACAGATATGTGTTGATCACAACATCCCTAGACACAAACAAAACTATGTGGTGTGTGCAGTGTGACGTAATGAGGAGTGTTCTGCCTTTTAAATTGGGGAAACCAAACAAGCATAACCACAGCATAAATGCAAGCCACAGCAAAGAAGAGCCAGCTAATCTGGATGGGACGCAGCTGTCCACCAACATCTGAGGGACAAAGGACGCTGTTTTGAGGATAAGAATGTCCACATTCTGGCCAGTAAGGACATGGTTTGAAAGGAGTGAAGAAAACCGTCTCTATTAACCTGGAGAAACCATCACTACAGTGCACCTACTGTCAATAGGTTTAACTCATACAAGTGTATGTAATGCTCAAGCATGTCTTGAATAAAGCTGATATAATAGACCTTTTTCACAGGTAGAGGTTATCCTAAACATACATGCCAAACTAAAAACAATAATAAAATCCTTGAACAACTTAAAGAGACTAAGGACTAACCTTTTAAACACATTTTAATGTGTTTCTTTAAGTGGTTTTATGTTTGTATTATGTGAAATTGGATAATGGGTTGTAAAATACTAACTAGTACTGTATATGTGCAACAGGGAGGTGGGCGTTTAAAACAATGGCACACATTTTAAATATAAATATATTAATTTCTCGTCAGTATTAAGTATCTACATCATCATTAAAGGCAATAATCAAACTGTCCACAAGAGGGCACACTGTCACAGTCAAACACTATATTAGTCAATATTGCTCATGACTGACAGTGAGAATCAACTGACCACACCAGTTATATCTTATATTATTAACCGACACTTGCCTAAATGAGTCCAGTGTGTTTTCTCTGGGTTCTCCGGTTTCCTCGGTCAGTGCATGTTTTTATGCAACACAGAGATTATTGGACACTCTAAATTGACCTGTGAGTGTGAGAGTGAATGGTTGTTTGTCTCTGTATGTGGTCCTGTGATGGACTGGCGATCTGTCCAGGATGTACACGGCCTTTTAGACCCCACACAACCCTCATGCGGAGGATAAAGCAGTAGAAGATGAATGGAGTCTGAGTGACTGGCTTCTTCCTATGGTGAATTGAATCCCATCAAACTGAAACAGCTGTAATAAATAAAAAAAGAAAAAAATCAATTTAACTGTGCAATTACTGCGTGATTATGAATGAATGTGTACATTTTTGAATAGGATTCAAGTCGGTGTGAATATGTAAATAATTGCAGCATTAACAATGTGTTTTATGACATTTAACCAGATGAGGCCTGTGTTTGTGCCATCAGGAACTGAATTTGAATTCTTTATATCCGAATGTAAACCACTCAATGTCAACCTTAATTGGACAAACTTCTTTCAAAATTTGAATTTGAAAAATGTATATGAAACTGCATTTCATTTGGTTGAAAAAAAATCGTCTCCCTAATGCATTCACTAAGTTCAGTTTCACTGTTTCTCTCAATTCAAATTCAGTTCTTCAAATGAAATTGTACTGTGTGTGTGTGTGTGTGTGTGTGAATGTTAGAGGAGCCGTTGACCAGTGCACTGACAGACCAATACAATCAGTTCCTGATGGCACACATGTTATTGCATACTGTTGTGACGTTGTTTAACGAGCCTGTTACTCATCAATGGGACAGTTCTGTAACGTACTGCCGGCAATACTGTCACACTTCTCAAACACTGGACGTTATAACGGAAATCCAGCTTTGGCCTTCAAAATAAAAACATCAAACGTCCAAACCTGCAGATTTGAGGAGTCTCCTCTGATTCTTGTGACAAAAAGCATAGCTGATTGTGGCAATAAATACACAAGTTTTATATTTATTTTATTTTATTTTATTTATTTTATTATTATTATTATTATTATTATTACGTTTATTACTTATTTTTTGTTACAAATAAATGGCTCTGCAGATGATTTCTGCATCACAAAAGCCACACATAATTACAGTAATGTAATACATTGCATGATTAAATAACAGACTTCAAATAAGCAATACCAAATAAATGCAGCTCACTGTGCTTTCCAAAGTAAAATATCTGGAAAACATTTACTGCTGCAATTTTAACTATTGGATAATATGTCAACTATTTATTATTTTTGACAACAAGAAAATTGTAAAAACCAACAACGATAAATTCTTTAAAAAAAATAAATAAATAATATAATACAACTTCAAAGTGTTCATTCTTGAGGGAAACAATATGTAGATGGTTCACATGTATAAATACCTGGGTGCCTTAATTGATGTTTCCTTCTCTTTCAAGCCGCATGTGGAGAAAAAAATGTGTTTTTATTCTCAAAACAAGTTGTGTTTTTATTTTGTTGCAAAACAAAGATGTTGGATTATGGAGATCATTTGTGTATGAATGCCTCTGCTTCTGCTCAATGTCTTCAAAAGCTTCACACTGTTTACCATGCATGTTTATTATTTTATTTTTTTTTATTTTATATTATAAAGTGTCAGCACACCATTGTGAGTTCTACTCTCAGTGGGATGACCTGCTCTGGCCACCCAAAGTCATTGGTAAACTTTCATATATAAGACAATACTCAGACTACTGCCTACCTACACTTCTGTCTGTCTGTCTGTCTGTCTATCTATCTATCTATGGTGACTCTCGCCAAGAGTATTCTTTTAATTTGAAGGAATGTAAAGGAAGCTCTGTTTTCCAACATCTACCTTGACACTGCTGCTGCTGCTGCTGCTGCTGCTACTTTGTGCACAAGCAAAGGTGATGATGCCAACATCCGCTGAGAGAGCGGGACAATACAGCAGTTAGAGGAAGGAACCCCCTTTATTTTTCATTTCCATCTCTATTTTTATGTGATTTTATTTTGGAATAAGACTGTTTGTGTATGTGCTGACTGTAGTGTTCAGACAAGGCGGGGCTGAACCAGCTGTCTCATTTTGGACGCACCAGCACAGGACACAGAGGAGACCCTGGAGTGTTGTTGCTGTTCCTGCTGCTGTTCGATGACAGTGTAGAGACTCAGGCATGAATTCGGCTGAACAGACAGTGACATGGCTGATTACTCTGGGAGTCTTGGACTCACCAAAGAAGAGCATCTCGGATCCAGAGGCTTTCCTCCAGACGTCTCTGCAGGACGGAGTCGTGCTGTGTAAACTGCTGGAGCGACTCCGACCCGGGACGGTGGACAAAGTAAGTGCACGGTCCGGTCCTGATTACTACGCAGCACCGGGCTTTGTGGGGCACTTAACATGCACACAAAAGCAAAATAACATATCATACATCAACTATTAACCCAGTCATGCCACATTTCGTGAACATTTTAACGAAGAAAAATAGCTTTGCTTGTCCTTTCGTTTTTCACTTTTGCCTTTAATGTGCGTCTTTAGTTGATTGAATCTGAAGCCAAAATTATAATCCAAAACAGTATTAGCAATTCAAATTTTCTTTTCTCAGATATTCTGACTTTAATCTCAGAATTCTCACTTTTTTCTCAGAATTATAGTAAGAATTCTGACTTCAATCTAAAAATAATTCCTGAGTCTTTTCTCAGAAATTCAGATTAATCCCAGAATTCTCACTTTTTCCCCCCTAGGATTTATACTACTACTTTCTACTACTAAATGTCAATAATCAGAATTCTAACAGTTTTTTCAAAAATCCCAGCTTTAATCTGACTTTTGTCTGCCTTTTTTCGGGGGGGATTATGGCTTCAATCTCAGAATTGTGGCCTTTTAAAAAAAATATCATTTTGTTCCCCAAATAATGTGGACAAATATGAACTGACTTCGAGGCTGATGTACTAACAACAGCACTAGCAATGATCTAATTATTGATTGAACAGAGACACTGTAAAGTTAAACAATTCATAGTTCAGCTGTTAACATGACATCACACAATATTACACTTTTTACAACCAATTCAGTTACATAATTGTTTTCATGACTAAAATGTGAAAAAACCCAATCGTGATCCAGAACATACAAATGTTCGACATTCATGACTTTAGGGGACATTGCATCGACTTTAATTCATTTCCTGGAGACTTACTCCTTAACCACAATTACTACTGGCCTAATCCAAACCCTGACCCTAACCTTAACCTCAACCTAACCTTAAAACATATTAAAACAAGTCCCCAGAGTGTGACCGTGTAAACAGGTTTAGGACCCCACAACATTAGTAAGACCTGGGCACACACACACACACACACACACACACACACACACACATAGCTATAAGGACACTAGGATGGGGCCAGTGTTCAACTCTGTGGGGAAAAAGCAACTGTTCGGTCGGGGTGTGGGATATGAGAGAAATCACATTAAATCACAATATTCCGTCATGATATTGCAATGACAACATTTGTGACAGCATTTCACAGAATTTCAAAGTGAAAGTGATTGCTTGGACATGGAACGATATACAGTTTACAATAAAAAAGTGGATGCAAAATTAATCTATAAATATCAAAACCAGACTTTTTTTTTTTTTGGGGGCTTATTATCCTAATGCTTAACCCTATCCTTACCTTAGCCACAACTCAAATATTAGCCCAAAACTCAAACTCAAAAAATAGGTTCTGCCTCATAAGGACCAGGCTTTGGTCTCCATGTGTACTACTGGTCCTGACAAGGCCAGTGTTTATGCCAGAGAATGCTCTGAAGGGTTAATGAAAACACACAAACACATACTGGACCATGAACCTGTCAACGTCACATCCTCCTTAGGCTTATCCAACTTCCCTGGGAGATTGTAGATCAGCATCAAGCTTTCTTCATTTAGTTAAAGATTGAGGCTAATTGCAGTCTTTTCAAAATAAAATTACCTGTTAGCAGCGTTTTGCGACAGACAGACAGACAGTGCAGATCTTAGCAGGCAAATAGCTGAAATTATTATTCATTGATTAATAATCAAATACAAAATCTACAGTATAACTTACTATTTGGATAATGGATTACTTAAGTCTTCATAAAATATACACATGTCAAACAAATTTAATGTAAGATATAGTATAAAATTATATTGTAACAGTATTATGTAATAAGTATTTATTATGAAATGATTTCTAGTTAATTTATGGCCAAAATCAATTCGACTAATTAAATAACCCAGGAAAATATTGAATACATAATTGTGAAACTACTAAAATAACTACAACATTAAATTAAACATCTGCTTATTGCAATCAATCAATAAATCAATGATCATTCTCCCGTGGTCAAAATTTGAACGCAAAAAGTGAACAAAAAAATCCCTCAGTCAATATTTTATTTTGAAAGTTGCAACCGGAAATGTGCTAGCTTGACACGGATAAGCAGCAAGTGGCAAGTGCAGCAGTAACGTCAACGACTAGAATAAGACTTGCTTCCGTGCGCGGAAAACCTATATTTGTGACATTAATATGTATGAAGTTTATTCATATTTACAGTTCAAAGCTAAATGAGCTAAATGAACCACTTCCTGTTTGTAGTTTGTCCAGGATACGAGGAGCGACAGCGACTGTCAGAGGAATATCGGCGAGTTTGTGAAAGGCTGCGGGGCTTACGGTGTGGAGGTGAGTTTATCAACACGCTGACACAATGTGAAGAACATGTAATTAACTCGTATTTGAACATATTCATCATGTAAACTTTAAACCCCCCTTTATACTGTTACTGTCACCTGGAAAAGGCATATGTAGCTGCACGAGCGAATAACGGGTCTGTGTGTAATTGTTTCTGAGTGAAGAATGTGAAGCATATTGGTTTAACAAGCATAACATGTTGGTGTTAAAGAAAACTCATGAACTATTCCCAAAGGAGGGTTTATACGTTTCCATGTCGTTGGTATTTGTGTAGTTATAAATGTGAAATATCGACAGTATGATAACATAACTAGTGTGAATGTGCAGTAGTTTATTGATAAATGTCTTTTGCTCAGCCAATTATATTAATTATTATACAATAAGTCACCTGTTTCTTGTCTAATAGTAAAGCCAACCCTGTATAAATTATGATTTAATAGATCCTCTTTTCTTAAAAAACTATCAATGAGGAAGAAGATGATGATAAAACAGCCAATATTCAAGCAGCAATAAAACACTCATAACAGCAATAAAACGTCATAATATTCAATAGATTAATGTATTGAGTTGAACTACCTTCTTGATAATAATAAAATCATATCTAGACTGATTTGCTCTGCATGGAGTTTGCATGTTTGCCTGTGTACACATCATCTTTTCTCCGGGTTCTCTGGTTTCCTCCCAAAGTCCAAAAACATGCAGATTTGGGCATTAGGCAAATTGGACACTCTAAATTGACCGTAGGTGTGAGTGTAAGAGTGGATGATTGTTTGTCTCTATGTGGCGACCTGTCCAGGGTGTACCCCAGCTTTTCACTCTCTGTCAGCTGGAATTGGCACCAGTGACCCTCATGTGAAGGATAAAGTGGTAGAAGATGGGAGGAGAATCTTTTTTACACAGTTGAGGAATTATGTTTTTGAATTGCTATGTTTAAAAGGTATAGCATGCGTGTATCAGACTGACATCAGTATTGGTAGACTCTTGAATTTGTGGTATCTGTATTGGCCACAAAATTTGATATTGTACAATCCCTAGAATAAATTATGATTTAGTTGAAGGTGGTTATGTTTTCTTTATTTAAAATAACTGAAGTGCATCCTTATACAGTAAAGGAGCAAACTATTGTGTATTTGACACTAAATTGGCAGTTTTGTTCCACGCATATACACAAATATGTATGTAGTAATGTAATAGATATGTCACAGTTCTCCAAATTCTTGATTCAATTAGATTGTCGATCTTTTTCTCTCTTTTAGCACATATGAGTCTGCCATTTTTAGACTTGTCTAGTTTAGTCTAGGATCATTGGTTTTACTCATTTAATTAAAGGCCACATAGACCGGAAGCTCCAATTAACGCTGCGTTTGTGTGTGTATCTGCGTCATTACCTCGTTTATGAAACCCTAAAGTTTCAGAGCAAGCAGTTCAGCCACTGCTGAGAAAATAGGGTTTTATTGTTTTCCTGGGCTCTGCGAAGCTGATCGGCACTTCCGTAATTTGATGTCGTCATCAGAAATCCTCACCACGCCTCCTGGTGCGGCACTAGTCCGGGCATATCCGGTTGCGTACATTCAACCGCAGAAGAAGAACTACTCTCGTTGTAGCTGCTGAGCAACACTTGCAAAGTCGAGGTAATGCGAGGAGGGTTCCGCGTCAAGTCATTCAATACCACAAATTTGATTATGTCATTTGAAAAACCGCCACCCAGAAGTACACACGTACAACGTCAGGAAGCTAACGCTATTAACATTAGGCAGCAGACAAAAAAGAAAGCAGCGCAGCTGGGACTCGACCAAAGGAAGACAGTGGCCAGGGCAATAACGATCAAGGTCATGGAAATGACTGCTCTTGACGACCAGCCGAGGGTTCCGACGGTTGATAACGCATATTGAACCCCGCAACAACCTGCCAAGTCGGCGCTACTTTTCCGATGTTTTGATAATATCTGGTTGCCATGAATACTGGCAAGTTTGATAAAGTATTTTAACATGTTTTTTTTATTATGGCAGCTCTTAGTAGAGCTTGTCAGGTATTGTTTCTCATATCTGTTGTGTAGGTTTATTGTTAAGGGAAGTGGCGCGGTTGTTGTTGCCGGGAGGAAGGGTTGTTGACTTTATTTACGTACCCAGTATAGACGCCCTTATCTCGGTTACAGTAACTTTGGCAGGGTATTATTTTTATTTATGTTCATGTTTGTAATTTATGATCCAAACTTTCTCACAGGAGTTTAGTGAGTTGAGGGAGTTAAACTGTACTTTAATTTGGTTACACACTTGCTACAAGTGTTAAAGGTTTCTAAAACCCTTTACTTGTAGTTGGTTACTTGTGTCTTTTGTGACCTTGTTATTTGGAGGTAAAACATGGTTTGAAAATAAAGGAAGACATTCAAAAATTCAGCTTGCAGGATTTTTATTCTGTACAATTTTTTATCATCTCAGAAACTTTTTTTTAAAAAGATGTTACACATGATATCGGTAGATATCGGTTATCGGCCATAGCAGCAATATTAATATCGGATATCGGTATCGGTGGAAATAGTCATATCGGTGCATCCCTTAAAACAAGTTAATATATGCAAGTAGACCTCCATAACTAACATATATGTGTGATACAAGCATTCGATGTCACCTTTAAATAAAACAAAACATGAATCATGACTGATGTAATGTCCATCATTTGTTTTCAATGTACCACATTAAGGCCACACATGGGCAAGAATACATCATGCAGGATGTCACACTGGGGCCATGGTTAAATTGTCGATTCCACCTTAGCTTTCGAAGGTCAAGATTGTGATGTAGTTTCGATCGATATCCGATTTTAAATCATGCTCATGACACCCCTAGTATTTAAATATGTGTGACGTGTGTATATTGGCTCTTTTCCACTATGGTCCCGGCTCGGCGCAACACAGTTTAGGTTGCATCTCCACTACAAAAGTCATCACTGCACAGCTGCGTGAAACTGCGGTGACTTCGTTTTACATGCGACACACACACACACACACACAAACTAGTGACTAGTGACTTGTATAGCAGTTGTTTGTTGTTTGTATTTGTTCAGTTCTTCCTCCATGACCGAAGTACAGACATTTCCCTGGTAATTGTTGTAGATTAACTTAAGTTTTTATGATTGTTATGTAGTTTTAACTGATCTACAGTTCGGCACTGTTCGGCTTGATTTCTGCTTCGGACGTCTCTTCCTGTGACGGCACTCTGACCAATCAGTGGCCGTCAGTCTGGCAATGTCACGCATAGTACCTACTCAAAACACTTGGAACCTCGCCAGAGCAGGTACTAAAAAAATTACCAGGTACTATGCTAGTGGGAAAGCAACTTAACTGTGGCATGCCGAGGCGAGGTGAGTAGAGCTGGTGGAAACACGCCATATGTGTGTACTAGAGATGATTATTGGCACATCATCCATCCATCTTCTACCACTTTAACCTCCACATAAGGGTCGCGGGGGGCGCTGTGCCAATCTCAGCTGACATAGGGTGATAGGTGGGGTACAACCTGGACAAGTTTTTGGACTGTGGGAGGAAACCCATGCACACATGGGGAGAACATGCAAACTCCATGCAGAATGGTCCTTGTTGCCACCGGGTCGCAAACCCAGGTCTTCTCGCTGCTAACCACTACACCAACTGTGTAATACTGTTCAAAATCACTGGATTAGATTGTGAAAACCTACAAATGTAAAAGCCAATACAATCTAAAAATTCAATATCTCTGTAAAAATGGACATGAAAATTAGCAACAGAATGTTAGTTGAGTCATGTTGTGGGCTGTTGTAAAGATGTAAAATATATATCGGTCAATCTATGTGGATTTCAAAGTGTGCAGTGAACACTGACTGGTTCAATCCAGCACTGGTTCATTTTTACTGCATTTTAGGCTGCCAACATGGCAGTTCATAGAAATCGAGTCACATGACTGGCTAGCCTAAGAGACGTTTGCGTCCCTGGCTTTTTTCCAACTTCTCAACTGAATTGAACACGTTGAACTCAGGGAGTGACATCACTCCCAATTCAGACATCTGAGTTCCAATGGAAGGCAGCGTAAATCCTGCACCAAGATAAAACAGTACAAAAAGACAGTTTACATGCTATTAATCTTTGACAATGAAACACAGATTTTTAACTAGCCAAACTTGACTGAATAGTCCTGACAATGAAAACAGGCTTTAAATAGAAAAATTCAATCTATGGAGAAGGAGCAGTGGGTGGAGTATGAGAAGATGAAATGAGGAGGAGGAAGAGGAGAAGGAGGAGGGTGAGCTGACGTAATGAAACCCGCCCTGGCAGAAAGTGAATTTTTCAATCAGGTTGATTAGAGGCTTGTCAGCCATGTTACTGGAAGCCAAGGCCTCAGCTACCAGCATTCTGCCTGACATCAGTGTAGACGGAGCAGAGGACAATGCGTGGGGTCTGTCCACCAGTATGGGATTACACAGTGGACTACTGGTGTCTGTCTGTGACTCCATGATTTACTGGAGCTGCACTGTGTAATCCGATAACAATCAACATCATACATATGTCTTCAACTGTTAATTGAACCTAATTGGACGGGATATTGATCCAGTGCATTAAGTGTGCTTCTGCGGCTTTTAATCAAGTGCTCCGTGTTGTCAGGTAAGCTGTCTGACCAATCACAGCAGGCTCTGACTGTTTGCTCTTCTCTGTGTGTAGCATTTTTGGTTTAATTGGACACTTTTACTGATTAGGGGATATTTATACTGCACTTTGTATAATTTAAGTAGATTTTGTATCTTTTATTGTTTTTTACATTGTATTGTGTATGCTGTATGATTGATTTGGTTGTATTTGTGCCCTAACCTTTACTGCTGCCTGGTTTGGCTAGGTTGCTTTTGCAAAATCGATTTTTTTTTGTCTCAATCTGTGTTTTATTCCTGGTTAAATAAAGTTTAAATAAAAAAAAGAAAGATTCTAATATATATTATATATATAAAATATATTTAATTTCTATCAAGTCAATTTATATTTTTGCCATATCTTTAAAACATGTAACGTTAAAACCTAATCACAATGTTTTGGTCAATATGTATAAATGGGTCATTTATAATTAGTATTTAGGGGACATGCAGATAATGAGACAACATCTGTTCTCCTGTTGAGGTCTATGTTTACTTATGATCAGTTTATGACATTCTTCTTTCATAGGTCAATATATAGATATCATACATTTAAATGCCATTTTTCTTGATTAACATGATTTTTGTGTCCTGCAGAAGTTTTGAAAGTAGATGTATGTATTAATCAAATGCATTTATCAGTTATTGAATTTTTAGAACATTATTTTAATTTTTAGAACCTGGATGTTGTGTTTCTGCTGCTGGAGTGTAAAGAAAGCCTCATACTGTACAGTATGTTGGCCAAATGCCAGTAAGAAAAGAGGTTGCGTTTGTACTGCGAATGACTACTGATTAGCCTGCATATATAAATCAGAGGTCATGAGAGAACATAGCAGTTTTGTCTTTAAATGAACTGAATATGAAGATATTTCAATAGTTTAGGCTATATATCGGGATATAAAGCTGCATCTAGGGCTGCAACAATTAATTGATTATTCAATTCATCGACTAATTTTATAGTCTCTCTCTCTCTCATTCTCTCTCTCTACCTCTCCCTATCACACAGAAAATAATCATCAGATTAATTCATCATTTATGTAAATAATCGTTAGTTGCAGCCCTAGCTGTTTCTCTGGGCTCATGAAAGTTTTCTTTTGCAATGATTGTGCTTCTCAAAGGAGAGTGACAATACACTGTAAAATGAAATATCTACTGTTTAAGTTATAACCTTTCATTTCAGATAATACCTGGTATATTTATTTGTCTTTTCAATGTTAAATGAAGGATATTGTTAGAAACAACGACATTAGCTATGAATGTGGTCAAATGTTATTAAATGTTTCTGAAATATAATTTGGAGTATTTAGTGTATTTTGCTAACATATTCAATATAATAAATATGATGGTTATCAATGCAACAGCCTTTAAAACCAGGAAAAGTAATCACAGATACCTTATGATGAGAACCAAGATCTAAGACAATGTCTTGTCCTTATTTTTTTGCTGTAGCATGTAAACATCAGAATATCTTAGATTTGACTTTCACATGCCATGTTGCTCCACCTTCCTGCCTTGGGAATGCAGAAGTCAGTCAGTTTGTGTGTGGTATACACAGGATTAGGGGCTTTGAGTAATCCGTCAGACTGCCTTTGGCGCAGAGATGTAAAAACTCCACTAAACTCAGTGTACAGTGTACAGTGTACTTTTAGACCTCTTAGTCCACATTAAGTTAACGAATGAGCAAACAGGGATTGGTTATCTTGCTCAGGGTTACCCCAGCCCTTGAGGGTGTGATATTTGTATCAGCAGATATTGGCCGATACTGTTATCCTCCGATCTATGGAATTAGGTTTGTGTCAGTTTTCGATTTAATTATTAAAAAATATTGTATTTTATTGTTTGAAAACACTTGTTCTTTGTGCTCCCTGATTTGTTCTAAAAGTGTTGTTTGCTTTGTGAAAAGTGTTGTTTGAAAATGATAAATGGTTTGTATTATTATTATTATATCGCGCTTTTCTAGTCTTGATGACCACTCAAAGCTGTTTACACTACAGTTTTGCCATTCACCCATTCACACAAATTCACACCCATTCACTCACAGTTTCATACAGCGCATCTATGTGCAGCACATTTCCTGTCACTCATCTTTAATACCCAAACAGTAGACCGAACATGCCAGTGATTCCCGAAATATGGTTCGTGACCAACCTTTTAGTTGGTGAAGTTGTTTAGTTTTAGGGATTTGTATCACGGTAGTTTGTTAGTGGTTCCTCATATAGGAAGTTTGGGAAACACTGAAATATGCTGCTGCCTCCTTGACTTCAGTGCTTGGACCCTCTCCATCTATTATTTTTTAATAGATTTTTATGTTTTTATTATTTTGCACCATGAAGAAAAGTTATATCTGCATCTGCTGTGACACAAGTATGGAAAATATTTTGTTAATTTCAATACAAAAGAAAATACCTCTGCAGTTGAGTGCAGGAAAAACGCACATTTGTAATTTTTCTCTTCTGTCTCCTTCAGCCTTTTGAGGTCAGTGACCTCCTACAGGGCCTGAACTTCTCCAAGGTCCTGAACTGCTTGGTTGCCCTGAACAAAGCCACTGAAAGTAAGTGTATTGTATTTTTTGGTATGTGGACGAGTATGTGATTTAAGCATGATATACATTTTTTGTACAATATTACCCTTTTTTCACTTGGGTGTGATGTTTTTTTCTCTCTGGTTTAGTGCCCTATACATGTGTGATTTTATTGCTGCTGACCATTTGTCAAGAAGTGGTTTCCAGATCTTTAGGACATTGCTTTCTTTATTAGCGAGTTTATATATTGGAGGCCTGCCATATCAATTACATTTCTGAGCTCCCTCAATCACTGATGCAGTTGAGAGGAGGTGGTCTGTTGCAATCTGCATTTTCTACCTGCACTGCAGTGCACTTATACATATATATTATTAATATAGAATTATTAATGAATAAGTCACAGGGTGGTGTAGTGGTTAGCACTCTCGCCTTGCAGCGAGAAGACCTGGGTTCGAGCAAACTCCATGCTTTCTGCATGGAGTTTGCATATTCTCCCTGTGTGTGTGTGGGTTCTCTCCGGGTTCTCTGGCTTCCTCCCATAGTCCAAAAACATGCAATGTGGGGATTAGGTAAATTGGACACTCTAAATTGATTTTAGGAGTGAGTGTGAGAGTGAATGCTTGTTTGTCTCTATCTGTGTGTGTGGCCCTGCGATGGACTGGCGAACTGTCCAGGGTGTACCCCGCCTATCGCCCGATGTAGCTGAGATTGGCATAGCAACCCCCGAGCCCTCTGGTGGAGGATAAAGTGGTAGATGATGACTGACTGACTATTAATGTATAAATTAAATACATGAAACTAGTAAAAAAAACAACTAAATAAAGGTTTATTAAGTTAACAGCATGTTCACATTCAAAATGTCTGAACTTGCATATCCTACCTATCATTAAAAAATGGCAATAATCAGCCCTATTTTTAGTCATACTAGACTGTTACTTGAATGTTTTAAAACATTTTGTACTTGTGTATGTAGGTGTCCCCGGAGACATTGTGTGCCTGCCACACTCCTCAACCTTGAGGATCAAGTCATTTGACGCTCTGAACACTCAGACTCGTTCCTCCAAACTACTGCAGCCTCAGTATCGCAGCCTGGTGAGTTACCATGACAATGACAATAACATTTTAACATACTTGGTGGGTGGAGTGGCTCAGTGGTTAAGACCCTACCTTGTGTACCAAAGACATCATGGTCGCAAGTTCAATTCCACCCCTGGCTAATTGTACTTGATTCCATTGTAAGTCGCTTTGGATAAAAGCGTCTGCTAAATGACATGTAATGTAACATTATTGTATTAATCTTCAATTGAAACATGGAATATCGATTCACAAAAGTCTTTGGCTGATCTTTTAATATGTTAATTTTCTTTATCCTTTGCACAAAGTGGCACAACTGTCATGTCACACAATATGTGACTGTGATAGCCTTGTGTGACAGTGAGCTGTTTGTTCGTCTGCAGATTTGATTAGCAGCTAATGGGTAGCTGCTAACATTTCAAAAGAAGAGGTAATGTGACGTAAAAGAGGGTCCCTCTTTGTCTGGGGCCCCAGGGACCATAGAGACAGCTCTGAGGGCTCCCAAATCACTGGTGTCACTGGTACAACACAAATCTAGCTGATACTTGTGGTGTGTATGGGCCCTTAATGGTCTATTTCCACAAGTTAGCATCTTTGGAGATATATTTATATTCACATGAATATAAATATATGCTATTGAGTTTATTTATTAACCATTGATTTTAATTTATGACATTTAAAATTACATTTGCCAAAAGTGTTTTTTTATTCACCTCTCAATGCAGTCTTTAAACACAAAGTATTCCACTTCTGCCACTAGCAGTTTCTCAATCACAGCAAGAACAAAATACCAAGTTTGATGACATTAATAAGCAATGTGGGATCATAGGAATTGTTGTTTTGTGTCTTGTTGAGTTCTCCTGTGGCTTTGCACTTTATGGGAAGAATTTTAGTGGCAGAATGTGCATGAAATGCACACTTTAAAATGCAAAAACAAAAGAACAACACACTATGTAATAATAATAATAATTAATTTCATATACTGATGTGTCATAGTGGGTTTTTCCTGGAAGTTAAAGCAGAGACAGTAAAGAGGACCAAATTGGTCTGTTACTTTTTATAGAAATACATATTTCTATGGAATCAAACAGTTTTGGAAACATTTTGACAAAGTACACTACACAACAAAATATATATCATCAGTCTTGTCATTTTTTAAAATACTTTTTAATGCATAAAAAAATCACATCTTTAATTCTACCAAAAGAAAACTTAAGCCTATAGCTGAGTGCTTCCTGTTTTCCTCAACATCAAGGACATGTCAGAGGGCAGTGGGTGTGGCCACGTGCTGGTCAAGGCACGCTTTCCCTTCCAGCAGACCAATGAGGACGAGCTCTCCTTCTCCAAGGGCGACATCATCAGTGTGAGCAGACAGGAGGAGGGGGGCTGGTGGGAAGGCTCGCTTGAAGGCAGGACAGGGTGGTTCCCCAGTAACTATGTACGAGAGCTGAAAGGAAATGGTGGGTGAAGCTCTTATTGCTGCATGTCGTTCATTTTCCGTTAATCAATCATTTATCAGAGCAGTATAGAAAAGAATGATAATGTAATCTGTAATTTAGTATATTTAATACCCAGATCTGACTTTGCAAACACTTTTAAAACATGCATTATGTTATAACACCTTCTAATTTGGGTTGCAAAGGCGTGCGAAATTCCTGGAAAATTTCAAGAAACGTTCCATGAGAACTTTGACACAGGAATTTTGGAAATATTCCAAATTGTAAACTTTCCATGGGACTATATGAGAATTAATGGGAAGGGGTACCCCAGAGCAAGGTATCCCCATTGTTCATTATTAATTGGACACTCTAAATTGACCCCAGTAGTTTACATCAGGAAGGTAATCCGGCGTAATTATCTTTGACAAATTATGTGTGCGGTTCATAGACAGGGAGAAGCCGAGAGCCAAAAAACGTTTGTTTTGTCATAAGCAGACAAACATGCAAAATGATACAATAAAAAAAAACCTGATGCATATTCGAATGGAATGGAATATTTTACACAGCATTTGGAAATTTTCCACCCCTTTGCAACCCAAGTGTATAGGATTGTCCCAAAGCAATCATACAGAATAACTACACACACATATGCTTTTGTGGGTCTCACTGAACTGACTGACCATGAAGAAAAGTTATATCTGCATCTGCTGTGAGATCCTTGAAACACAGTGTAACCAAGCACACATTTGTTTTTATATTTTATGTTTGATTTTTAAACTTTAATAAGCATAACCTGCACTTGGTGGTCAGAAACATCACAGATAGGATACATCTTTTTTATTAATAAAAAATAATAGGAAAGATGTAGCTCCCCATTGTGGCACATTACAAAAAAATAAATCACAAGGACTTGAAGTTGGTGAGTTAAACAGGATTTCATTAATGTTTATCTCCATTCACGATTATTGGAGGGGTATCTATAAGGACGGATATTTAAGCATCTGTTGCAAGATGCAATATTAAGGTGTGACACTTTCTCTCCAGAAATTGAAAATAAAATAAAGTGATACGTCAGTTATTACATTATGGGCTCAGTTATTACATTATCAAAGGATTTTTTTAATGCAAGGCCAATAACGTAATAACCAGCCAATGACGTAATAAGTTATTACTTTATTGGCAAAAAGTTATTACGTTATTGGCTGAACAACTTTATATCATTATTGGCAATTTATTACGTTATTGGTTTTATTACATTTAAATTATTATGCTATTGGCCGTTATTACATATTGGCCATTATTACGTTATGGGTTGCTACACGCCTCTAAGTCAGAACCCGCTGCGGATCTTTGGTTGGCCCCAGATAGAGCAGATCCCCTCATGACAGGGTTGGGGCCGGTCCGCATGTTTGTGGAGAACCTGGTGCTAAATTACCTGCAGGCGACCTGATTCTGGGTCTGGGTCACGTGCGTAGCAGAGCAGCTTCCTCACTGTGATCTATTGAAAGTCAGCCCTCGATCCAATCTTTTGTAAAAAAAATGTTTTGAAGGGGTGACGCTAGCTCACCAATGTGTCCATGTTGCTCCTGACGGCTGAGCTGGCAGCGTATGAATGAGTGCTGCACATAGATGCCCTGTATGAAAGTATGAGTGAATGGGTGAATGGCAAAACTGTAGTGTAAAGCAGCTTTGAGTGGTCATTAAGACTAGAAAAGTGCTATATAAATACAAACCATTTACCATGCAGCATGGATGTAAATGTTTTATGGATGTAAAGGCTTGTGAGAGTCATTTCCCTTTGCTTGATTGTGTTGATGTGGGGGTAGGGTGGGGGTGTGAGGGGAGGAAGCTGCACATGCACACAATGACAGGAAGGTCCGGAGTTGCAGTGTGTGTAGAGGGAACTTCCTGACTTGAAGTTTGCAACTGGAAACAAGGACCGTGATAAGAGCAATACTGAGGAAAACAACCATTCGTGGGTTGTTTGATTTGTGAGATAACACTGAGTTTCATTGGATGTTCAGTAAACTTGTCATGTTTGCTTAATGACACAAATTGAAAAATAGTTCAGTATATCACAGAAAAGCTTTTATTTTACATTATATACCATACACCATCATAATTACACAGAATTCAGTGGCTCTTAGCTAGGGCTGGGCAGTATATGGAAATTATATTATATCATGACATGAGTCAAGATATGGTCTTATATTTTTGATATCGTCATATTGTGATAAGGTATCTGTGATTACTATTCCTCATTTTAAAGGCTGTTGCATTGATAATCATCATATTCTATAAATTTATACATTTGCGAAATATTGTATATATTTATTTAAAGGTACATTGATTGCTGAAGTTGCATGTTACATGTTGCAGGTGAATATCCTTCACCCTTCCAAGCATGTAGGATAACCCATGGCAGCCTTCAGTTAGCATAAAAACTCATAAGGTGCTTCATTTGTCCGAAACATGGTGGTTCAACATGGCAGCCTCCCACCCCTGAGGTACGGTAAATATAAAGTGCTCATTCTTGGGTAATTATATTAAAAATACATACATTCATACACACAATACATTCAGGTGCACTGTCCTGCTGTAAAATACATTTTGGAACTTAAATTTGCTTTTTGTCTGCTCAGCAGTGGACTATTTTTAGTCATATTATCCAACAAGATGTCTTAGGTCCTGTGATTTTGGTTTTTAACTGTTCCCAAAGTAGCTCACAAAACAGTATCAAGGCCATCGTACAAAATACATTTATCTCTCTTTTTTCCTGGTTGGTTTATTGAATTTTCAGTGACACATAAAATAAAACAGATCAAATCTGTACATAGTATGTACATGTCGGTCACCAGATACTAAATGAAATAAGATAAAAACATTCTCATCATACAAAAATAATGAATAAACAACATTCCAAACCCACCAAAAGTGCACACATACCAAAGATAAACTAGTAAGTATTTAATTTAAGCAGTTACTGAGGGATGGCTACAGACACCAAATCCTTTGACATGTGATAATGCATGATCCCCAGATATTATTAAATTTACCAAGTGAGCCATTCAGCATACACTTTATCTATTACATCTTAGCTAAATAAAGTATCCTTTTCCTTTCCTTGATCCACGAGTAGTGAGAGGGGGGAACAAGATACTTCCATCTAAGTAAAATCAGCAGTGGTTCTCAATTATCTTCTGTCATGCCCCCCCTAGAGGACAGAAATTGCCCCCTCCCCCTCCCCCCCCGATTTAAAGGTGACATCGAATGCTTGTATCACACATATACTGAATTTCAGCACTACGAGTGCCCACAGACACTTTATAGTGACACGACTCAGAATGGATCCAGGACAGCACAATAGTCAGTCCATAGTAGGGTGTCACTGATGGGAAAAGGAGTTTGGCAAGCTGGGCTCCAACTAGAGCTGCACATAGCTCCAAACGAGGAACAGAGTGTTGTTTTCTGGGTGCAACTCAGGAGTGTGCCAAGATGAAGGAGGTGTGAAGCTCACCATCTACAGACAGGAACCACAGATATGCCACCGCACCATAAGCAAGCTCTGAAGTATCAAAGAAAACATGCAATTCCACTGAGCTATTCTCAGTTGCTGGGGTGGAGTAGCACCTGGTCATGTAGAAAGGTGGGAGATGTTGAAGCTCACTAACCCACTTATGCCACTGCTGTAGTAGTTCATCCCAGCCTCTCGTTTTCCTTCAGAGTGATTATTGTGTTGTGATTGGCAGAATATAGCCTAGGAGTCATATTGTGATACTAGATTTCTGTAGATGTTGCACATTCTGGGGTCCTGAGGTGAAACTGGGTGGCACCTGTAGCTTAACATGTCAGATGGACAGCTATGGATCTGCCTTGTTATAGGTTAACCACAGTTCACATCCTTCTGATCTTGCTTCCTGTGGAAGTTTTGCTAATTAAATAAATAAAATAAATCTTGCTGATTTTAAACCCACCTGCAGCTAGAAGTTGTGTGTCTACTAGTATTTTAGCTTGGGCTGGTGTGGTGAGAGAGTGCATGCAGTTGTCGACATGAAATGAGTGTAGGACAGCGTCCAGGACTTTTTCCCTCTTTGTGGTATAAGTGGTGCAATGTTGATAGAAATCTTATTTTTTCCAGATTTTCTCTTGATTTAAGAAGTTATCTTTGTGGTTATGATAAGGGCTGCATCATTTAATTGATTATTATTATTGTAAATTAATTTTATAATTGATTTATTGGTTTGAATGTTTCTTAATAATTAAGTTTCCTTATTTATTGATTTATCAATTATGAAAAACGTTAGTTGCATCCCTAGTTATAATTATTGAAAAATAGCTCTTAAACAACTCAAACAATTGTAAACCTCCTCTCCAGAAGCCAAACTGTACAGATTAAGTCATTGTTTTCTGCTTGTTTTCTCCATTTCTAGCCTATGATCTTTAACCTGTCCATCTTCCTCTGTTTCCAGATAAGACATTAGAAAAGCCAAAGACTGGAACACTAAAGAGTCCACCCAAAGGATTTGACAACACTATCATCAGTAAGACCTACTACAATGTGGTAAGAATTAGAATCCTTAAAAACAGTGTATGTTGCTCAGTTTAGTTTAGACTCTGTATTTTTGAAGATGTTATGACTCACAGTAATTCCTGTTGTGTGATGCTTTATATAAGATTGCTAGCTGATTTAATACATACAAAAAATTAAACTATGCACACATTTCTGAAAAATTTTAAGTTGCTGTTTTAATTCAAAATTCCATGTTTCACTCAAATAGTTAAACTAAATAGTTGTTGGTACCTTTTTGTTTTCTTAGTATTGCACATGTAAAATTACTGTTTGCGTACTATATGTGTACAACTTAAAATAGTTGCATTTTCATGTTGTACTGTGAAAACCTGCCTACATTTCACCAAAACAAGACAAAGAA
Source organism: Solea senegalensis (assembly GCF_019176455.1). Lineage (NCBI taxonomy): Eukaryota > Metazoa > Chordata > Actinopteri > Pleuronectiformes > Soleidae > Solea > Solea senegalensis. The sequence goes on along the minus strand of NC_058022.1, from coordinate 19,344 downwards.
AACTTATTTCCAAACAATTTGCAAGAGAATTGTTTAGTTCTGACAAAGTAGTAACTATTTTTAAGGGGTATCCAGAATAACTTTTGTTTTTCCTCCCCGGTGCTCCCTGGTTATTTTTGAGGGAATGCAAAAAGTATTGCAAGGGAACGCAAACTATTGCGGGGAACACAAAATATTGTGAGGAAAGCAAAATATTGTGAGGGGATGCAAAAGTTTGGTCTAAATATATTTCTCACCCCATGACCCTAACTGGGCTATGTACTTTTTAGTTTGTGTTTAGAGATTTTAAGATTTGAGCCACTGCATGCATTATCTATGTGTGTGTTTCTGTGTGTGAGAGAGAGAGCTGGGGGTAGAGAGTGCAGCAGATGTAATGTAGGTTAGTGCTTCCATTTCACTGGTTTCTGGGGCACTCTTGCCTCAGGGTTTGGCTGCTGCTGCTAGTGTGTGTGTGTGTGTGTGTGTGTACCTGTATTTGTCACATCTCTAGGACCATATCATACAACACTTACCTTGTCAGGACCAGTAGACCTCATGGTGACCAAAACCTGGTCCTAATGCAGCAGAACCTCATTTCTTAAGTTTAACGTTAAGCTATGAATTAGGTTAAGGTTATGGTTAGTGATTAACTGGCTCTTGTTAAATTTAAGTATAAGGCTTTATTAAGGCTGTTCAAATGATTTAAAGTCATTGTGAGTTCTTAAAAGGATAGCTGTGCAAACCTGTGTGTATTTTAATAATGCAACAAGCAGCGCAGTCTCTTCAGACAGTCCATTTTTGGTTGAAGTACCTGAGTGTCTCTTACACATACACACACATACACACACACACACACACACACACACACACACACACACACACACACACACACACACTGCCTAATGTCAATGTTGTTCCCAGACAGAAATGACAAATTTAAAAATAGAAAAATTCCCCTCACTCAAACCTAAACTGTCTTCTGCAACAGCAGCAGCATGTGTCTTATCTAAAATACTGCAATTCACAAATTAGCACAAACCTTGTACCCCGACATGGATTCCAAGATGGCTGCCACCATACAAACACTGCTACTTTTATCGTTAATATCACTTCTGTTTTATTTGTTTTCACAGTAAATCAGTACTGTTTACATTTTAGCTGTAGATGTGTTGCTACACTGTTTGTGTACGCCAAATACCATATAGAGCATTGTAACAGCTAGCCCAAAAAACATCTGCATTTCCAACTTCTCAACTGGAACACGGTGAACTTGGGGTTGACGTCACTCTCAGTTCGGACATATGATGTAAATGGAACACAGCAATGATCTGTGTCTTTTAACCTATTAACAAAAATACATACTTTCACTGACAAAAATAGTGCATGGAATTAATCTGACCTGACTGGATATTGTCGTGCCCCTTCTAATTTCTCAATTTTCAATAACAGTAACTGTGGGAAATTCAAATTGACATTTCCCAGATTGCAATGATCAAGAGTCCAAAATTCAAAAACATTCAGCTTACAGATATTAAAGAGAGAAAATCCTCATATAGAAATGATAACAGTTCTACTTTCAACCATCTTTCCCTCACAGAATCTTCCTATAAATTCACATTTTAATTTAACTTCCTACGCAGGAAGTTATTGGTAAACATGGCCTCGTAAAATAAAGTGTTACTGATATTTGTTGTGAGAATTGGGACACAGACACTCATATACTTGCTCTGTTAGCCCTCATTCTGTGTGTGTGTGTGTGTGTGTGTGTGTGGTGCAATGTCTCCACCAGGTGCTACAGAACATCCTGGAAGCAGAGAGTGAATATTCCAGGGAGCTGCAGAGTCTTCTTGGTGCATACTTGCGCTCACTTCACCCCACAGACAGGTTGCTTTGTCTTTACACTTCTCATTGATTTATTCAGCAGAGTTGGGTTTCATGGCTTATGCTTCACACTACTCACACTTTCATCGAATATTTCTCATCTATAAGATACAACAGTCTGTTGTGTGAATGAGTCACTGTTAGTATTTTAAGGAAGGCAGTACACAATTATTTTATCATCTGACCTGATACACACATCAATCAGGATACTATTTAATCTTTTAAATTATTAATGACACTAATTTGCATTTGTCTTCCTCCCTTTGCAGACTCAGCAGTGAGGACATCAGTCACATTCAAGGAAATCTGGAGGAGATCTCAACCTTCCAGCAGATATTGGTGCAGTCTTTAGAGGAGCACACAAAGTCAGTTTACCCTTCTCTTGTCTTATGATGTGTGACTGAGCAACTTTTTATGGACCAAATCATTGATGACTTACTGTAAAAGTACACATTTTTTTTACCTTTATTCTGCATTTGTATTGTTATTATTATGTAACATCCAGTTACACAAAATGTGTAACACAAAATGTGTAACTGGATGCCCGGTGTGGCAGGGAGGATACTAGCGAGAGGTCATGTGACACTGAATCCTGCTCACTGCTGCATCATATTCAGGGAATGTGTGGAGTTGTCAGTGCGTGTTATATTAATGTTGTCGGAACACTGCTAACCTGTCACCTACGCATTTTTGTTTTAGACCTGGTGGCTGTGCCAAAATGAGCAATTGATTTCGTAACCTCATTTTTTTGCATATACTATGGAGCCTATTTAGCCATCATTGTCAAGCCCTGACTAACGACATCACTTCACTTCACCTATTATCACCTTGCAGTGATAAGAATTGTGTTTTCCTCATTCTGTTTCAAACTGACACAAATTATCCCACAAATATCTTAATAAAATGAACCTAGACACAAAAATCAGATTTTACCATCTGGCTCAACCACACCTTAATTTGCCTGGTTCTTATTCTTAACTATTCTCTTAACTAAATTCAGTTGCAAATCAATACAAATTAACACAAGCAAAAGCGTTTTTCTGTTAGTTTGTTAATGTTAGTTTTTTCCGGATACATATATCTATACTATGTGTATGGCAGATTTACTGTGAAACAAATAAAACAGAAGTGCTATTAACAGTAAAAGGAGCCGTGTTTGCAGTGAGGTGATGTCACTCCCAACTCTTCTGAGATTCGATGTAAATGGAACACAGTAAAACTCAACTTTCATCAGTCGTTGGAGGAAGAGTTGGATCAGTGCGTCAACACTCTCAGTAGAATCATTGTGTTGTTGAGCTGTCATCATATTGAAACCAGAAGATTTATGAAGCTGTAAGATACTGTAAGTGTTCTTGCAATCTATTTAGCTAATTAAATTGTGAAAACTTTTGCATGATTTAACATTTCTGACTATATTTTACTGCCAAATCTGCAACACCTGCAAAACAAATATTCCCTTTGGGGACTGTAGTGACTTGTTTTTAACAACACCACTGAGGGGCTGCTATACTGGTACTTGATGGTAGTTGACGTGTCGTCTTCCGGGTCCAATGAATGAATGAAACACATGAGCGTTGTATGCAAGTCATCAAACATTTATTTACGATTTGCCTCTTAACAAACAAGCGACCTCCGCCCAAACTGTGCAGACACTATCATAAACTCTATACCTTAATACAAATGCCAAACAAATGGCTCACATGTTTGCAATTCCACAAATGGCAACAACGTTCAAAAACTGTGTGCTTCCCCCAGTAAGCAGCACACGGGTGATAACCTGCTATTCTATTTAGTCATTTTCTGCACCTCACAGTACTGTGCGCCACCTACTGTGGCTTCCAGGTATTACATAAACAAACAGATAAGCCAAATAAATGGCTCTAACAGGGACAATAAACTGAACTAAACTGGTATAATTTTGATAGGTAGGTAAACCAGCCATTTCCAAGAGATATATTTGAGAAGTCAATCACAACTTCGAAATATAAATCTTAAGCAAAGGTTTGGAAATAATTCAGCACATTTATTCAGCAACAAAAAAAAATCCTTACCCATTCTCTGGGAACTACTGGTCTATCCTGTACTGTATCCTGACACTTTTTCACTTCACTCCTTGAGGGGTCAACACAGCGGATCATCTCCATCTTGCCTATCCCTTATATTACACTGACTGTCTCCGTGTCCTCCTTCACAACATCCACAACAACCATCTCTTTGGTCTTCCACACGCGTGACACTTGTTAAGTGTAATAACACCATGTCATTTGTGTGTAGACTGCCAGAGAGCCAGCAGAGGATAGGGGGCTTTTTCTTGAGTCTGATGCCGCAGATGAAGCTCATCTATGTGGCTTACTGCTCCAACCACCCATCTGCTGTCAATGTACTCACACAACACAGGTACATGATGAAATGCAAAAGAAAATACACATTGTGTGTTTGTTGTGAATAGTGATAATAGAGTATATTTTTTTTCGGTCACAGTGAGGTGCTCGGGGAGTACATGGAGTCAAAGGGAGCGTCAAACCCAGGGATCCTGACTCTGACCACGAGTCTGAGTAAACCCTTCACCAGACTGGAGAGATACCCATCACTTCTAACTGAACTGGATAGACACATGGAGGTCAGCTTAAATCTGTCTAATTATTATTTTACACTAGTGCTTCACCAGCCCACCAGCATCAGTATTTGGCCCAGCAAATGATTTTAAATAAATGATTTGCAATAATGTGAACTGATCAATCTCAAAGAGATCCTGTTTTTTTGAATTGACAATTGACCTTTGTTTTGGTTGAAAAATAAAGACTATTAAGATTAAAAGAATGCTGTTGTAATACAGTAGATAGCCAATTTCGGAGAGTAACTTGTATGAAGTGACTGTGGTAGTAGTTGCGGCAATGAGCATTTTACTCCACCACCTTAGCAGAAAACATGTGTTAGAGTACCAAGAATGTATGCATTTACATTCACACACACACACAAAACACTCTCTGACCATTCGACCACACACTCAACTGAGCACTCATGCATAAAAAATACCATTGTATACTGTGAAAACGTTTACATTTTTGGTCATACAGTTCCACCCAGCACTATCTTACACTAATAAGTAAAGCCGGCAGTGAAAAATGTGTTTGCTTTTGTTTCCATGTTATATTTATTTCTGGTGTGTCTTTCTCAGGACCAACACCCTGACAGCTCTGATCTTCATGCTTCCATAGTGGCCTTCAAAAACCTTGCAGTAAGAGACATAAACACACACACACATACACCATGGACAGGTTGAAAAAATGAACTGTGGTTACAGAAAGTATACCGGTATAGATCCTCCCTTCCTCCAAAAACAAAACATGCGAAATTGGGAATGAGGTTAATTGGACACTATATATTAACTGGAGTGGATGGTTGTTCATCTCTATATGTTGTCCCTGTGATGGACTGGAGACCTGTCCAGGGTGTGACCCCGCCTTTCGCCCAATGCCAGCTCCCTCACGACCCTCGTGTGGAGGATAAAACAGTAGTGCATAAATGAATGAATGAAACGTTTCACATTTTATGAAGACATTAATATTAGGGGTGTCAAATTATCGCGTTAATTGCGATTAATTAATTACAGTCATATTTAGCGCGTTATGTTTTTTTAATCATGGCTGCATCTGTTCAAGTTTGTTAAAACAAATGACTTTATAAAGCGACTTTTTTGTTATATATCAATCTTTATCTCAAAACTTTAATGAAATAATCATAACTTTGTCAAAAATCATTTGGTATGTTTATGTAGGATCAGACACTCTACAGTCACCATCACATTTAACATTGTTCTGTCCCATTGACAATTATTCAGGATTATTCAGCTGCAACATGCAACTTCACCAATAAATGTGGCAATATTACACACTGTACCTTTAACAGATCAGGATGATTTTTTTTTTCCATGGGAAAGTTGAGTTATTTTAGAAATATTCCAAACTGGAAATTTTCCCTGGGAATTAGGGAATGAATGAGAATGAATTGGACAATTTGGATAATTTAAAGGAACTGTGTTATATCCAACTTTAAAAATATTTTTGTCATAAGTAGATATGCATGCAAAAGAATACATTTAAAAATGTGACACAGTTTCATTTGTGAGTAGAACTTTATCATTCATTGTTCTTTCATTGAACAACAAAAACATGAATGGTGAGTAAAATAATCCATTCTCCCCATGTCACGGGCTCAAAAGTGTAGCTTCACCAGTTCAAGTTTCTAGAAATCATCTGTGATATCATGTGATAGAGGAATGCACAGTGCATATAGGGCGTTTGGCCTCAGTAGCCCTTCAGTAAGTAGTATGCTATGTGCCTATGGTTGAGGAATAGCATTGATATTCAACTGTATTTGAAAACAAATCTGATTGTTTTATTCAAGATTATGTCAAAAAATATAATATATTTTATACAAGACTGGATAAACTGGACATTTTCAGGTTTCAAGGTTGGGAACTTCTCAACCTTGAAACCTGAAAATGTCCAGTTTATTCCTGTTAATCATCATGGAAAGTTTGCAATTTTGCAAATATACATCATTTTGAAACCCCATGTTCGATGGCACTAGTTATATGCAGGTAAAGTTTTATACAGATCCGATGTAGGTGTGTAAAACACAAGTGACAAAGTGTTGCCTTGGGGGAGGTCTGCGCTCACTTGCTTTTTTGTTTGAATATAAAACATTTTACATTACATGAACATGAAACTGAGGGAATGACTCATCTTCATGATTTGATTTTGTTCCATGTGTGCCTTTTTATGCGTGTGTGTGTCCAGGCTCAGTGTCTGGAGGTGAGAAAGAAGAAGGACCTGGAGTTGCATATTTTAACAGAGCCAATCCGAAACTGGGAAGGGGATGACATCAAAAGTCTTGGGCCTGTTCTGCACATGTCCCAGGCAACAGTGCACACACAGAACTGTCAGGTACCATCAGAATCTCTCTAAATGACTTATATGGAATAAATGTAATTTTTTAGAACTCACATCTTGTTTGAAATGGACTGCCAGATATACTTGAGAAATACTAGTTTAGTTATTTTACCTGAGGCTATTACATACATGTTACATGTTAGACTAGTGCAGGACATGTATGCCAACTGTGAGACAGCGGTGAGGTGTGCTGTAGGTATGACAGAGAAGTTCAAGGTGGAGGTGGGACTACATCAGGGTTCGGCTCTGAGTCCCTTCTTGTTTGCGGTGGTGATGGACAGACTGACAGATGAAGTTAGACAGGAATCTCCATGGACTATGATGTTTGCAGATGACATTGTGATCTGTGGTGAGAGCAGAGACCAGGTGGAGGAAAAGCTCGAGAGGTGGAGATGTGCTCTAGAAAGGAGAGGAATGAAGGTTAGACGCAGCAAGACAGAATATATATGTGTGAATGAGAGGAATCCAAGTGGAACCATGAGGCTACAGGAAGTGGAGATAAAGAAGGTGGAGGATTTTAAGTATTTAGGGTCAACAGTCCAGAGCAGTGGAGATTGTGGAAAAGAGGTGAAGAAACGTGTTCAAGCTGGTTGGAATGGGTGGAGAAAACTGTCAGGGGTAATGTGTGATAAAAGAGTATCAGCCAGAATGAAAGGAAAGACATACAAGACAGTGGTGAGACCAACTATGCTGTATGGTCTAGAGACAGTGGCACTGAGGAAAAGACAGGAAGCAGAGCTGGAGGTAGCAGAGATGAAGATGTTGAGGTTCTCTTTGGGAGTGACGAAGATGGATAGGATCAGGAATGAGTCAATCAGAGGAACAGCACATGTTAAATCTTTTGGAGGTAAGATCAGAGAGGCCAGAATGAGATGGTTTGGTCATGTACAGAGGTGGGATAGTGAGTATATTGGTAGAAGGATGCTGGGGTTGGAACTGCCAGGCAGGAGGTCTAGAGGAAGACCAAAGAGAAGGTATTTGGATGTAATGAAAGAGGACATGAACTTAGTTGGTGTGAGAGAGGCGGATACAGAGAACAGGGTGAGATGGAGGAGGTTGATTCGCTTGTGGCGACCCCTGAAGGGAGCAGACGAAAGGAAAAGAAGAAGAAGTTTTTATGCAGTAAAATCCAGAGCCAATAAAGTGACTTTGTAATAGGGAATAGTTTATGACCCAAAAAAAGAGTTCACAAAAGCTGTTTTGCCTTTCAGGAGTCAAACGAACGCTACCTCATCCTCTTCCCTCATACACTGCTCATGTTATCTGCCAGCCTGCGAATGAGTGGATTCATCTATCAGGTACATTTTCTCTGTATGCTCCTCGACGCATCACAAACCCCAGTCCACTGACTAATGCTGTGTTTATGCTCTGTGTATCTCTGAAAGGGGAGGATGCCACTGACAGGGATGCTCATCTCCAGAATAGAGGATGGAGAAAACCTGAGGAATGCTTTTGAAATATCTGGTCAGTCTCTTTCTCTGTAACTCACTGAACAGACATTACTGGTGTGAACTCATTTATAAAATCCCACTAGTGTTTAGCATTTTTCCATCTTATACTGCACTGCCAAGGAACCAAGAAGAATTTGTTCTCACTTAAAACGCCTACTGTACTTAATAAGACCCTTGATTCATAAAACTTAGAAAAAACATAAAAAAAAAGAAAAAAAGAGAATATATAGATTATGGCACATAAAAATAATATCTGAAAAACACTTTCAGATATAGTAACATAACCCTCAATAACTTCAGAATTATTGCTTATTATTAGTAAATAAGGAAGTTGTTGTATTTGAATCTCAATATGCTTTGCTTAGTATGGACTTTATAAGGTGGTAGTATCACAAGAATAAGAAAAGGAGGCAACATTAGATTAGGGAACATGTGTTGGTTATTGAGGGAAAACTCTTAGTTAATGGCTTACTGGTTGTATAATAAGGCCATGCAGAATAAGGCATTAATAAGCAACAAGCAAAATAATAATCACCAATTATGAGCCAATATCTTAATAATTTGCATACTAAAAAGCAACTAATTAATGGTGAATATGTGTTCCCTAATCTAAAATGTTACAGAAAAATCAAATATATTAGTCCAACAGATTTTTGACATTGAAAACGACTCCACATAAAATGAAATATCACACTAGTCTAGCTTACTCCTACCATTTCTATGTTTTGATTAAATAAATTGTGGGAAATGTAGGAAGCCATTACCTCATGTCATGTTAACATATTTGGCTGTGTGTGTGTATATGTTTTGTTTGCAGGTGGACAGTGTGAGCGGATGCAGGTGGCGTGCAACACTCAGCACGATCTACAGGACTGGCTCGACCTTCTCACCAAACAGACACACACTCCAGCTACACACAGACACTCACACAAGCCCCAGTCCATCTATCACACAGTAAGTCAGTTTAGTCAGCTCATCCACTGTTTCACTAGTTCCCACACACTGGGTCATGGGAGATATTTTCTTCGGTCTCTAAAGAAATCTGCAGAATTTCCTCAACCGTTTATTTTAGATGTATGTGTGTGATGTATCTCCTCTCCTCTCCTCCCCTCCTCCCAGCTTCCCATTCAACCGGTCAGTCCAACTAGACACTCTGAGTCTCGTGGAGGGAGCAGTGGACACAGTTTCACTCTTCCTCACCTCTCCTCCTATGGGACGTTACACAGTGGTCTGATGTGGGGGTCTCTGGAGCCACCGAGTACCCCCAAACAATGGAGCCTGAGCTGCCTCCGCCCTGCGCCTCCTCTGCGACCCTCTGCTGCTCTCTGCTACAAGGAGGTACTTGATATCACATTAAAATTACACAATGAAAAAAAGTTGAGAAAGGCATCCTGTTAACTGAAAGAAGAACTGAATCTCTAATAAAAACATAATTGTACTTTATTTAATAGGATATGAGTAAAAGTCCCAAGAACATGAAAAAGCTGCTCCCAAAGAGGAAGCCAGAGAGAAAACCTTCAGAGGAGGACCTCACTGCCAGAAAGAGTAAGTACTGTATATTGAAGTCACCCTGACCATGTTCCATTTGAGAAGTTGGAAAAAAACATGGACACAAGTGGGCAAGCCATTATCAGCAATACCGGTCGATAACAGCACTCTACACAAACAGCATACCAACATTTCTACAGTTTAAAATGAAACAGTACTATGTGTACAACAGTTTTACTGCGAAACAAATATGACAGAAGTGCTGTTAACGGTAAAAGTAGCAGTGTTTTATGGTGGCAGCCTGTGTGCTGCATTCATTGCTGTCACGAAAATCATAAACCTCGCTTCCAAACAGAAACACTAGGCCAATCACTTAACAGTTTCTACTTATTATCACCACTTATTTGTACACATTATACATCTATTTCTAAAATGTTTACACTGTATTTTCAATTTACAAACTACAAACAAAACACAAACAAAAATCCCACTATATATTATAAATTCATCCTATTTTATTGTGTTTCTTAAAAAAATAACCATGACAGAACTGCTAACAGGTTCGGGTGGGGTGTCCATGCTCATGTGCAGAATCACACAGATTGACTAGTAGATTACCAATTTTAACCATTGGGCAGCCTTGGTCCAGTGGAAAGGGAACTTGACTTGTAACTGGAGGGTTGCTGATTTCAGACCCCACCAGGTCAAAGGGCTGCATGGATGGATTTATTGGATAAAATGTATACATGTAAAATACAAATATAAATCATCACTGAGAATAACTCATACTGTATATGAACTATGAACACTTATTTCCAATGTGGTCCTCAGGAAAGACACATAGCAGCAGGCAATAACAAAGAAATAGAAAATACTACTGTTGAGAATATCACTGCTAAAAATTAAAATTTAAAAAATTAAAAATGAAGGCATTTAAATACACCTCCATTACTTGCTGCTTCACACACTAATGGTTACAGGTAGATGTTGTGCTGTGCTGAACTGAGCTCCATGTTTCTGTTGTGGAACTACGTCTATGTCCCTTTGTCCTGTCCTTGTCCCTCAGGTATGGCAGCTTTGGAGGAGGACGCTCAGATACTGAAGGTGATTGAAGCCTACTGTACCAGCGCCAAGACACGGCAGACTCTTAACTCCAGTGAGTTGACACATCATGGGTCATAACACAGCATGAACACTGCCACCTACTGATTGTTACTGCTAACACTGCGTTTCTTCTCTTCTCTAATCATGTTTTCTCTCTCCTGTTTTTTGTCTTCCTTTCATTCCTCTGCTTTCCTCATCCTCCATTCATTGTTTTTCCATTAACCACTTTATTCTTATGATCAATTTTATTTTAATGATGCCCATTTTTCACTCTTTAATGTAACACAAACATTTATTTAATTTGGGTTGGTCTGGCCTAAATTCCTTATTTATGTTTTTATTGTTTTCTTTACTCAATATGGTTTGTCCTCCCCCGTCCCCCCCCCAACATTCAATTTGGTTTTGGTTCCATCTACCACTTATGGCACAGCTTGGCAGGGGACTGACCTCATGCACAACCATGTGCTCGGTGACACCAGCCTCACCATTGCTGGGCTACCCGGCAACCTGCCATGTTCTGACCAATCAGAGGACTCGGATTATGACAGTATCTGGACCAGCCATAGTTACAGGACTGCCTCGTTTTCTCGTAAGATATTGGTGTCAAACCAGAGACACATTGGCGAAAAAAACTAGCTCCTGAGTAGAGATTCAGTACATGTTTACTAGCCCGAACCTTTCACCTGCTGTCTGTGTTTCTTTGTGTCTGCTTTTCCAATCGCATAGCATGAGCAAGCATATGCCTCCTTTTACTGTGTAGTGTGTTTAAAGGTGGGTGTGAGTCAGTGCATGCAAACCAAACATAAAGATCAAGTAACTTAACGAAAGCTGCAGTCTGGAACCTTTGATGTTGTTGTTAATGTTATTATTCTGCCTCTGTTTGGTCTTAGTGAGCAGACATTGTGTAACATTATTTGTATACTCCGTCCTTTATCTGAAAATATGCTCTGTCAATCAATAATATCAGACCTGACCAAGAGAGAGTTTATGTGTATACAGCTGCAGCACAAAGGCAGATGGGGACAAAAGGCCCATATTCCATCTAAGGACCAGGTTTTTTGATTAGTAGAATTCACTTCAGAAACTTTGCGTGAAGAACTTCTGTGTTTTCAGCAGAGCTGCAACTAGCAATTATTTTAATAATTGATTCATCTGTTGATTTCTCAATTAATTAAATTTAATTAAAATTGTTAGAAAGTGTTGACCAGTGTTTTTCAAATCTGAAAATAGGGATGTCCCCAAATCAAATTCCTTTGTTAAATGGAGCAAATAAACCAGAGAATATTCACTCAAATATATCAACAGATTTGTGTGTGCAATTAGATCTAATCAGAGTCGTGTGGAGCTGAATGTAACAGACATTTGTTTATACTGTAAGATGCACTCTACAGCGTTAACTCTATGCTGTTTTGTTGGGCTACAGCTCACTGTTATATTAATTACTGACAACACAATAATCTGTATTATTGTGTTTTCTCTGTAATGTCATCCTCCTTATATATATTTTTTTATTTTTTGTATGTTTGGTGGTCATTTTGTATGTGAGGCATATGCTAATGTTGTTGCTAATGTCAATCAGGCTCCAGCAGGAAGGATGTTCACATGTTGTTCCCAGAGGAGGAGAAGATTATTGTGGAGGAAACCAGGAGCAACGGACAAACTGTAGTGGAGGAGAGGTACACACACACACACACACACACATACTGTACAGTCCCTTTAAGTGCTGTACATGCCTGAACTATAGTTAGGATAAGATTAAATACACATCACACTGCTGCTGTGTCCCTACAGGAGTTTAGTGGACACTGTGTACAGCCTCAAGGACGAAGTCCAGGAACTCAAACAGGTGAGTCACATTAATTACTAACATACATTACTAACATTCTCCATATTATCCATTTCCAGTCAAATGAAGAACCTAACATTATTTACAGTGTTAATTAGATGGTGTAATGGTGACTGATAGAGTTATCTCTCATGAGTGAAAACAAATAAATCAAATAAAATAACCTTTGAAATCTAGGTAGAAAGACAGGTTTGTAGTAAGAGGAAGAATGATGAAGGAAAATATAATTAGCCAGTGTTTCTCAAAAAATGTAGAACATTTAATGTTCTACATAGGACTCACTTTTTAAAGATGGCTTTAAAAAGTTTGCTACAACATCAGTCTTGACGAGAGCAAATATATGTATAATGTAACATAAAACGTATAATGTAAAATACATCTGTATTCATTTTGAATTGGTAAACTGGTAAATAAAATAAAATGTTTTCTTTACAGGACAACAAGAGGATGACGAGGACGTTGGAGGAGGAGCAGCGGGCGAGGAAAGAGCTGGAGAGGGTTGTCAGAAGAGTTCTCAAGAACATGAATGACCCCATCTGGGATGAGACAAACCTCTGAAATGAAAAACACCACGGACAAATCCAGTTTGATTTGATTTGATTCTTTTAAATGACCAAATCTATGAAACGTTGTCCCAATGCTTCACCAGCTATTCAACACCTGTGCACTAAACTTTGGACCAAGAGAAAGACAGATTCCATCCCATCTGAGTGTAAAGCTGTGAAGCCAAATCAGCCGGTAGGTATAGTGACGTCACTTCCTATCTTGCTCTCTTCCTCTTTTCTTTTAGCTTTTAGAGCACTGACAAAAAACAACAGCAATCTTTTATTTCTTTCACATTCATCCTTATATATAAATGCACATTTATTTCAGGCTTACTCAGATATGCCTTTAGTTATTGTAACCTTTATATACTGATAAGAACTAACAAAATATGAAGTAGCCTTTTTTGTTATATCAAAGTTATTTAAGCTCATCCTAAAATAGCCAGCACTTGTGACCTCGTGTTTTTTACAGGATGAGATGAAAATTCTAAGTGTGACATGGACTAATGTGATTTATTGGTAGCTAGATAATAGTTCTCTATCTTGTAGTTGTCAAAGTGAAACAGAAGAGGGATATTCTCAGGAATAAACATCCATTTAAATTTTCCTCCAGATTGAAACATTTAAAAGTCACATAATGCAAGAAGCTGTGGTGAAGTCTGGTGAGAAAAGAAACAATGAGATGGCTGCTTAATGTTATACATACGTCTAAAGCTAGTAGGTAACACTTTACAATAGGAATTAATATGACTTTTATAAGCATTTACTAACAGTTAATTCATGTTTAACTCACCATTTATTAATGTTTGTCAGGTTAATTAAGTTATTAATTCATATATTATTCAAGGGTTTATAAAGCTCCTGTTAATGTCAGTAATATCTGTTAACTGACAGTTAAGTGACTGTAAATGTATTTCTTTAGTTAATATTTATAAAGGTTTTTGTGTCTGTGAAGTTGAAACATTTGTTTCCCTTAAGTGACACGTGTAAAACATGCCTCTTTAACTATGACTTCATAACTGTACAGATTAAGTATTACTTATCTATTATTAAGCAGTGGGAAACATGTTCCACAAATGTTTGGTTTGGTTGTTTCAGGTCTCACAAGGTGCATTAATAAAGGTAAACAATGGTTAATAAATGCTTAATTATAGTAAAAGTGATGTTTATTCAATACCCTCATATCACTGTGTTAACTGACGTTAATCCTTGAATAATGTATGAATTAATACCTTAATGAGCCGTTATAACATGAGTAAATGTTTAGTTAAAACATTAATTAACATGTAGTAAACACTTATTACAGCATTTACTAATATTTATTAGTGTACCCTTATTGTAAAGTATTACCAAATAAGGTTAACATGGCATGCTTTAAGTTAATTTGGGGAAAAAATAGCTTTGTTTTGTATCCCATCCAAATATCCTCTTTACATTATTACTTGTGTTATTTATGGTGCTTAATGTAGAATCACCTGTCAGTCTTTGCACTGTTTAACACTGAAACACCACAATCTGGAAAGTGTGGTTTTGAGTTGTTTTTTTTACTTTTTTGCCATTCCAGTGCAGATAAATTAATGTATAATAAATGAAAGAGCTGTTGGGGAGTGTTCTGCACCTGAAAGATACAGTAGAGGAGACAGGGAATGGATGTAACACTTGTTTGTCTGTAATTTGCATAATATTGATGATTGAGCACCCTCATTTTGACAGAAAATAGCAATGTTTTCAACTTCTTCAACTCTATCACAGAATTCAAGGACTGCCATTGTTACAGCCCACCCAGCTGCCAGGCTGTGTTGTAACAAGAATTGTAACAGTTAAGCACCATTCGGACAGGGTTAGTTTTACATGGCTAGGTGGTCATTTTACCACAGGACATCTGTAATGTTAATGGACAATCAGTACGGGAAAATAAATCTCACTAAAACTACCACAAGTGGACATAAGCTAAAACGCCTATAATGCAAAACCATACCAGGGAATGATTGTATTGGCATTTTGTTAGCCACATAGCCTGGGACTACTACATGAGGTGCTTACATAAATAAGCATTTACCTGAAGCAATCAGAAGTCCTGTGCCTCTGACAAGTGCTTTCAACCTTCTTGGAATGCTTGAAAATCTGGGTAAAACTACTTGTAAACAGGATATGACGGAATATTTACTCACTTATTTGCTGCTGGTCTATTCGCACATGATTAGTATTACCTGGGGTAATTTTCCGGACCTTTTTACCCAAAGTAAAAGTTGCTGTAATCTGTAATCTGATTGACATCGTCCGGAAATAATTACTGACATGGCACACATGTGCAGGACTAAAATCATTGAGAAGCTTGGGTAATACCTCTCCATGTAAAACTAATCCCATCTAGTTTAAGAGTAAAGAATTAAAAGACCACACCACCAAATATGTTTGTACATACATTAAATTATTGTGCATGTGCACACACTTAGGAATCTTCTCATGGTTAACAAAGAAGAATCTGACGGCTAAATGAAGAACAGTGTAAGAAGTGTGGATCCTAACATAAGAGCTTTGTTAAAAAAAAAACATCTGATAATACATACTGCAGTATATGAATGGAAAACTTCAATAGGAGGTCATGTAATCCACGGGAAAATACCAGGAAGACATAACATGAAGTTTGTATCAGTGTGTTATCCATTTAATCACAGTAATGGGAGTCACAGTGGTGACAGATGTATGTAGTCTTCGTGGGCCCAGAACTTGCAATTTACACATCTGACCCACTATTCTTTGGGTTTGGAATTTCCAAAGGGCTCCAAAAAATGACTTTCTTACCTGAAAATGTGTATTTTGACTACAATCTTAACACTTATTCACACAGCCATGAACATTCACGTGCAAGGTCAGGCAGGGAGTGGTTATAAGTGAAACTGATCACATGACTCTTACAGTATCCCTTACTGTTGAAAATGAGGCTGTACATCTGTAGAGTAACTGAAGTCACTGCAGTCATAACACAAAAAGAAAAACAAGACCAATTTAATATATGAGCTCTGTAAATCAGCAACAACATTAACATCATCAGAAAAACAGGTACATGCATTTCAACTTTTTAGTCACTGTAGCTGCGAAATAGCATTTGAAAAACATTTGAACTGCACTGAACTGATAAAGAATGATCTCGCTGCCTTCTGTTTCAAGACCAAAGCCCACGCAATACAACACTGGAAATGTTTTGTTTTTTTTAATGATTTTTACAAAATGTACTGCGAAATGATTGTGTTTTTTACTTTCAGCAGCTGATTTTGATTTGTAAGACTCTTTATTTTATACCTGACCTGGTTGGTTTGTAGAGAAAACCAGCATGTTTGTCACAGGGAGAAACACCGTTAAATACTTCACTAAAATGGAACTGCACTACTGTAAGCTGTCTAACCCAATATGTTGTGTTGACTCTCAGTGATGTACTTATATGAATATGATACATGTTTGTTTTCCTATGATGAGAATATAGAATTATAACTCCTATAATTTATTTCACCCATTTGTTTGAATAAAATGAATCAAACATGTGTCAAGTGGTTTAGTCAGTCAGTCAGTCATCATCTAACTGCTTTATCCTCCACCAGAGGGTCGCGGGGGGTGCTGTGCTACATCGGGCGATAGGCAGGGTACACCCTGGACAGTTCGCCAGTCCATCGCAGGGCCACACACAACTAGAGACAAACAACCATTCACTCTCACACTCACTCCTATGGTCAATTTAGAGTGTCCAATTTACCTAATCCCCACATTGCATGTTTTTGGACTGTGGGAGGAAGCCGGAGTACCCGGAGAGAACCCACGCACACACGGGTAGAACATGCAAACTTCATGCAGAAGGGCCCTTGTTCCAACCGGGGCTCGAACCCGGGTCTTCTCACTGCAAGGCGAGAGTGCTAACCACTACACCACCGTGTGGCCCGTGTCAAGTGGTTCTTTATCAAAATTCACTTAGGATCGCAAGGATTGATCCTGTCCCTTACCTTTTTAAGGGGTCCCTTTATTTGTCAAGCCTTTAAAAGAGGCATGTTACCAACACTTGGAAAAAAGTCATAAGTCAATGTATGACTTGAGTATAGTTTATGAGATACAAAGTCATATGTAATTCTATCTCATAATGGATGCTAAGTGATAATTATGAGATACTAAGTCATCATTTTGAGATAGTATCTCACAGTTAAACTTGGAAATCTGAGTTCTGACTACCAATGACAGGCAGCATTAGTTTGCATCAAATTAATATGCATTGGGTTACACATTTCATCATCAGAGCTCAGAGTAAAAACCAAGACGTTCTCCTCCAGTCTGAGCCTTGTGGTCGTACATGTGGTCGCACATTTGCCTTCACACTAACAATTAAACACAACTCCAGATTGTCCAGTGTGTAAATGCAGCTCTTGTTTGGTGGAAGAGGGAAAACAACTGTTCACATGTATTCACTGCACAGCTTCTATGCGGTTGCTGTTGAATTTGATTACCATGTATACATATGAGACGGTGTGATGGCTTCCCTGGCTGATGACTGTTATCACTGCAATCAATAACATCACACAGTGAAATTGCCTGCAGGTTTTGGCAGGTTACCAGTGAGAAGCATTATTTCCATAACAACAGCAGAGAAAGGAGTCTTTGTGGAGTTGTCCTTACTAAATTGACGAGGCCTTTTACAGCCTTTGATACAGCGCTGGCTGCCTCACACAATGGAAGGCATATAATTTTGCAGATGTCGTCTGGAAAGCTCAAATGTCAATGCTTTTCACAACAGCCCTGGTGCACTGTGAGAGGAATCATTGATTGGCTCACCTTTTGTCTCGAGCCATATATTCAGGAGGAGAAAAGAAGACGAAAAAAAGTAAAGCCAAATTTGAAAGAGCGTCTTCTAAAGTTAGCATGTGCTGACGCCATTCATCTCCTTTAAATGTGTTCATGTACATGAAAAACATCATGAAGGCTTCAGTCAACCATTCAGTGAATGTACACTTGTAAATAATTGATTGCACAGGCTTTAACTGTGACGATTTACATATGTTTGTGTTTTAATGTAAAATAATACAGTAACCTACAGTATCTGAAACACAGTAATGTGCTATAATTATACACAGTATTGCAAGTAGTAGCCAGTAATTTGCTGTGAATGGACAGTAATATGTGTTCAATTAACACATGTAAATAAAAATATTATATATATAAAAACATTTTATTACCACCTTGATTATAATTTAATAAAATAGATAGTTTGTTTTTAGTTAGTTACTTTAGCATTAGCACTTATTTTTGTTTAATTCTGCATAGACATGTTGGTATGCTGCATGTATGTGCGAAATAGAGTGTTGTTATTGACTGTTTGCTATAGCTAACAATGGCTTGCCCAAGATAAGTTTGCAACCTTTGTGTTTGTGTGTGTGTTTTTTCAGATTTTTGTTTATGGGTAGAAGTACTGCACTAGTCTGGATAATGAAAAGGAATCTGGGTGTTCACATTTACAAAAACTCAAAAAAGTTTTTGTACAGAGACCCTCTTTTAGAAAGTTGCACCATGACCTAAATTAAAAAAATCACAACCAATTATTAACATTAGAGATGTTTGATAAATTATAGATGACATGAGAAAAAATATCTTTCACGGGTCCCAACCCCTAACAAGTAAGTGCAGAAGAAAAGGGAAAGAAAGACCACAACCACACAGAACTACCAGCCTCACCACCCTCACCACCCCCGCCAGTCCAGGTAGCACAAAATACTTTTTTGTCATCGGTTTTGCCCATTTGATGGGCTTTTAGGGGAAAGGGAGGAAATAAAGAAACCTTTTCAGCAGCGCTGATTGAGTGAGAGAAGGAATGAATCCCTTTGGGATGCTGCCTCCACTGAGGTCTTTTTATTTTCTTTGCTGTGGTAATCACAGAAAATTGAGTTTTCTATGAAAATAGAAAGCCTTTGTTGGCTTTTGAAAGGCTGGTAATTCATAAACAATAAGCCAGCTTCTTTTGTTTGGGCTATAATATATTCCTGCTGCTCTGAAAGAGCTCTGTCTGTCTGTCTGTGCTCTCGCTCTCTCTCTCTCTCTCTCACACACACACACACACA